>NC_037336.1:105247558-105454467 GCF_002263795.3 Bos taurus
AACCAAGTCCCTATACCCACAAACCTAAATTGTTTATAAACACCGGAACTCCTGACTTGACATTAAGTACTGTCGTTTTCAGTGACTCGGGAAAGACTCTTCGAGTGACTTTTACGTTTAGTTTATATTTATCGTAGGAGAAGAAAATAAAAAAATTGTTTTGGTTTTCCAGTCAGTATACATGTGAGGTACCTCTATTAATGTCTAAAAATAACTCTGTAGTCATTTAGGAAGTGTTATACACAGGACAAGACCTACCCTTTTGTGTTATGTTTTTGTCCAATAAGAGGAGTTTTATTTATATATCATAACACCGTAAGATTTATTTAAAAATACCCTTCAAAAGTTTGGAACGGATGACTGAGACAAATTTCCTTCTTCTCTTCCTTTCCCTCCTCCTCCTCTTTCACGGAGTCTTAAGCTTGAAGATCTATAACGTTTTGGACTGTATCATTCATCTTTTAACACTTTAATCGACTTTAATTATTAATATAACTGTATAATAAAATTGAAAATCCGTTTTATCCCAAAGTATAAAATGAATGGGTCTGTTTTTATTTAAGATCTACCCATTTATTTCATAAAAAATTTTAAATAAAATAACTTCGTATCAACTAAATGTTACAATTAAAGAAGACAATTATGATGTCGTTTTAATAAGTCAATATATAAACACATACAGGAACCAGTGAGTCAGCACAGACTGAGAAACTTTAGGGTCCCTGACATCAGGTGGTCCTAGAAGACAGGTACCCTAAGAGGTCCGTTCTTATGACCTCACCCAACGGTACGGGAAGAGGTTCCCTAGAAGGGTTGGGTTGCTAACTTGGGTCCAGAGGGCGTAGTGTCCTTCTAAGAAATGTCAGACTCGGTGGTCCCTTAGGGTTCTTATGATCTCACCCCATCGGATGGGGAAGAGGTCCCCTCCCTGGATCTCTAAAAGTATGATTTCCGTCAGTCTTTCTCTTTCTGTCTATTGTACGGTTGGAATGTTCCATAGACTTTATACTGTGTTTATTTAAATAGATACTGTCTGAGTATCTGTGTCTTTTGTCTGAATACCGACTTTTCTAAAGACCCTACTAAATAGTGTTCCATAACCTGTATCAAGGGACAAGAAACGTCACCCCGGAACAACAAATATGCAAGATATGTATCGTCATAGGTACACGAGTAGGGTTTGAGGGTTAGGAAACGAGGGGTGTGTGGAGGGGGAGTCGTTGGTGTTTAGACAATAGACACAGATATTCAGATAAAGTAGCTATTTAAATAAACACAGTATAAAATCTAAGGGGTATACTCACTGTACAATATACAGAAAAAGAAAGACTGACGGAATTCATACTATTAGAGATCCAGGAAGGTACAACTGTATTTATCGTAAGAAAATAAGAAAAAATACCGAGACATCTTAGAGGTCACCGAGGACGTAACCGTTCGTCTAAGAACTGTTGACTCCGTCGACCTTTCGAGTTCTACAGAAAAATAATCCCCTAATTAGGGTGAGTAGTCCCGTGGTGGAAATACTTGATTAGTTAAAGGTTAGCTTCAGGAGGTTTATGGTGGTGTAATCTTTATTAAATTAAATACTAAAATCTATCCCTGTGTTTGAGAGTCAGATATTATCGTAGGTTTTCATCTTCTTGTTTAATATATTATAGACTGTTTGTTTTACGAACGATATTAAACATTTACGATAACTCAAACCTTTCTGTTTTTTACTATATTCTTTAGAGGTACATTGTCCTATTTTTATTAGTCCTATACTCCAAAGGGTGTGTGCCACTAAATGACCGTTTTTCGTGGGTAGTGGGGTATCGGAACGGGACAGTACCTAGGTCTGATTTATACTTTCACTTTTCACTTTCAGTGAGTCAGAACAGACTGAAAAACACTGAGAGGTCCGTTCTTTTGACCTTACCCACCGACAAGGGAAGAGGTCCCCTAGAAAGGTTGGGTCCTTAATTTGACCCCAGAGGATATAACGTCCACCTAAGAAATGGTCGACTCGATATACCCTTTGTATGTTTATCCGAAGAAACTAGTATACGAAGGTTTGTTTAATTTCCTTCTATTATGCAACAAAGTTCGGACTAAGTCTCTCCCTCTATTAAAATACTTACTACAGAGACTCTCTATTTTGTCATATAAAACTGAAAAAATAGTGATCGTTAAACACATTATAATTACTCTCTACTCGTACCGTATGTTTCAGTACCGTATACTTCAATTGTAGAAAAAATTGTTACTATAGTGGGTTTTATAGACCACAGTTCGAGGTAGTACGTATAATCTACGAGCACCTAGTACCTAATACGATTTTTTAAATGTACATTTCCCGTCTCCGACCTAGAAATATCTTCCGATATTTTGTATATTCGTTTTCTTATCTAACCCTATAACTTATTATCACCTTCGAAATGGTCTATAAGGTTTGATAGACTCTTCTTTCTAACCAGTGGAAATACTTTTATATTGAGGTTTGTTACGACCATTTGAACTCCTTTATTACATTAACGGGTCAACCCTTTTATTCATTCTAAACCCATAAAAATACGTATACATGGAACAAGTTAGTTAGGGACCTCTTCCTTTACCGTTGGGTGAGGTCATGAGAACGGAACTTTTAGGGTACCTACCTCCTCGAACCACGTCCGATGATAGGTACCCCAACGTCTCTCAGTCCGTGCTGACGCACTGAAGTGAAGTGGAACAAGTTAGTCTAAATAAATATTTCTATCAGAGGAATACAAATTATAATGTCGAGACTTTATAAGTGGAAGTTGGAGTCGTACGATTCTGTATGTTTCTTGTTTATATACATATATATATAATAGAACGTCTGTTTTTATTCTGTATATGAAGTTTATAATTATATCCAACAGAGACACACCCATACTCACTTGTTTCCAAAAGACAGTATAAAGATATGATAAAAAAGTGATACACATTACTCAGTAATTAAGACTTTTTCTAATATAATAAATTCTGTCTTTGTACTCCTTTAGAAGGTGATTAATTTATTTAAATGTAATAATGGATATCGAATTTAGTAATGTATCTAGTATTTAGATGTCAGAGTTACTTTCACTTTCACTTTCAACGAGTGAACACAGGCTGAGAAACACTGGGGTACCTGATATGTCAGATACCTTAAGAGATCCGGTCTTATGACCTCACCCATCGGAAAGGGAGGAGGTTCCCTAGAAGGGTTGGGTCCCTAACTTGGGTCCAGAGGGTGTAACGTCCTTCTAAGAAATGGTTGACTCGGTGTTCCCTTCAGAGTTATTTCTATAAAAAAACTGTAGAAATTAACGTCTTTAGAATGTTTACATAAAATTTGTTTTATATATGAAACTTCTTCCTTTTAGAATTTATAAAAACTAGTGACCTTAATAAGTGTATTATTATAAAAAAAGTAGAACTGTTTCAATAATTTGTACTCCTATATAAACAATAACAACAACAACACACACACACACACACAATCAACAAGTCAATACAAGTTGAAAGACGATGGAGTACTTGACATAGGACGGTCCGAGGAGACAAATACCCTAAGAGGTCCGTTCTTATGACCTCACCCAACGGTAAGGGAAGAGGTCGTTTAGAAGGGTTGGGTCCTTAGTTTGCGTCTAAAGGACGTAACATCCTCTAGACCCAAGCTAAATGATGTCAATTCATCAGTGTATACTGAAAGGACCCTTTTCGTTAAGAAGTCGCTTTTATTCACTACGAAAAGGGACCACGAAGTTAAAGAAAAAGACTAGGTCTCGAAAAAGTACCGTAAAACGTAGAGAGGTAAAGAGTCTCACATCTAATCTCTCAAGTTATATCCCCACTGCCACCATATTTTGTGTCGGTTTCTACATAGTTGTCCATTTCATCTTCCACCAGAGTGTATGTCTTTTTATGTCCCGTGTTTCTTCTCCTCGTGGTGTCACTACACCCTTGGTGTCCACCTCTTTCGAAACACGGAAGGAAAGACTGATTCTAAGAAGTCCTTCACGTCCTACTGGGGTATCCTTTACTCAATTCTCACATTTCTACTGGTGACTGTAACACGGTAGTAACCGTTGATGACTCTCCCGTCATTACACCCACAGTCACGTCCGTTCAAAATTGTTCCCCATGTTCAGTGTCTACTTTACCAGTTACTGTAACCCCGGTGTCTTCCCTTCCAACATTTGTTTATAACCTACTTCCTATCGTACATTTTAGGGTGGTTGGGTCCGTTTCTCGTCATCGTCTTGTGTGTAAGAGACTAAGTACTAACAGTTTATTACGTTCCCAAACGTCTACCGGTACATCGTCAGTATCCGGTACTGGTGGTCCTCATTTTAGAGTCGTGGTGGTTTATTCACGAGGTATTTTTCGACCCGGTACGTTCGAACCTTCCTTTACCAAAAGAAGAGTGTCTCCTTCAAAAATTAGTATAAACCCTACTTCCTACATCTTATTTCTCGTAGTTCTTCACTGTTTAAAGGTTTTTTGATCATGTATCCCCGTAGGTCCCAACCCGACTTATGGTGTCAGTCCTGTCGTTCGTTCAACGGGTTGTAACAGTGTTACATCTACTCGTTCTTGTACTGTTTATTATAAAAGACTGGGACCCTCGAGACTCACTCGGGATTCTCCTGTTTGAGTCAATGTAATAAAGATACAAGGTATCCACGAGGAAATACAGAATCAAGTCTCAAGTCCTGGTTCAATGGATACTTATATTAATAATCTTCACTCAATGACTTCAGAAAGTTATTATACAAATAAGTAAACTGTTTATACGAAATAATACAAGACTACGAAAGTCTATAATATTATGTCTGACTAATTTTGTAACAGGATTTGAATTGTTAGAATATCTGAGTACCTCTTCGTTCACTAATCTCTGTAAAGACCCGTTTTCTGTGTCATAATTTATTTACTCAACGGTGTTAATCGAGAGGTACATCTACGATTAATTTAACATGTATTCGATTATTGTATATTTTTATTTTTTACTAATTTGTAAATTATTTTTTCCTTTCGTTTCAAATGGAAATATAAATGAAAGGTAAATATTTTATTTCATACACTGAATAATGTAAGATCTTCACCTTCTTAGAAAAATTACTTAAAAACTTATGTTTTATCTGTATAGACTACTAAATTTAAAAAAAGTCTTAAATCCTTTACTATTGTGTTGGGGTTATCTGTTTTCATCGAACCTCTTTTTAAATGTACTTATTCTTATAATTTACTTTCACTTTCAGTGGGTCAGACAGACTGAGAAACGTTGGGGTACCTGATCGGGTACCTTAAGAGGTCCTGTCTTATGACCTCACCCAAGGGAAGAGGTCCTCTAGAGGGGTCAGGTCCCTAACTTGGGTCCAAAGGGTGTAACGTCCGTTTAAGAAATGGTCGACTTGGTGGTGTATCTCAATTATAGATTTTAACTGTTTATACGTATTCGTTAATTGATTATTTTTATTTTAATATTTACTTTCAATTTCCTTCTTATGAAGATTTACCACTCGTTTGTACACTATACTACGACTTCGAGTAGACACTTGTATTTTTCATCTTTAACTTCAGTGTCGAACTAATGATATCGTAATTGAACAAAAGAATTTGTAGTGACTTAGTTCCACATGTCTCCGACGAAGTAGAAAAATTTAAAATTGTCCAATTATTCGATACAAATCTCTTGTATAATTAACTTAGATAGAAGTCTAAATGTTTATAGACGGGTACTTTTATAGGGGTTTAATAATTTCAACTTTAATTAAAGATTCTTACAAAAGGTCTTCCGTTTAAATAAGGTATAGTAATTTTATATTTTTATAGAGGTAAAAGAGTGTGACCAGGTGGGTCACTTTATGGAGTACGAGACACATGACCACCTTGTTTTACTTCGTGTGACGAAACTTTGAAAATAGAAATTAATTAAAAATGATAATATAAAAGAAAGAAAAGTTCACTATCCTTCTATTATTCTCTTTCTTAATGTCCCCTTTGACACAAAGATAGAGTCACAAAACTTGTTTCGTTAGGTAACTTGGAAACTGTAAAAACTCTTTGGTGGGTGTACTAATTTTTTTTTTTTTCCTTTTTTTTCATATTTTCTTAACTTAGCCAGAAGTGTATAAAATCCTTAGTGTCTCCTAAGTATTGTACCGACTGATACTTTTAGTGTTTTATTTTGAGAATTTACTGACTTAAGAGTCTTGTAGTTACATGATCTCGTTTTAGCACTCGGATCAAGTCTTAAAACACAGATTTATATAAAGGTCCAAATGGTCGTTTACCTCTTTCGGTAAGTTGAGTGCAAGACCCGAGATCACGGAAGAGTCTCGTATTTGAAAACAAGTGACTACGGTAGAGACCTTTGTGACACTTGTTCTATGTACGTCGTAGTGACCTGAAACTTGACCAAGGTTCACTGGTTGTGAAAGGTACGAACGTCCTTTAGGTTAGGTAGAGTCTGTAAGTTCCTTTTTTTATGAGAGTTTAACAAACCTAAAAGTTTCACTTATAGTTTCAGAATAATGGATTTTTTGAGACTTAGAACTAACACTTCTCCTCGAGTTTTACGAGTGGTAACCCGCTACACAGGACTATTGTTTGTGTATAATTTAGTTGTAAAACTACCTCCTTTTTTAGGTTTAATACATTCTAAACAAGTGTTATTTTAAAAACGACAAACGTAAATATGGTTACTTTCACTTTACCACTTTATCGGAAACACTGTAAAACTAAGAGTTAGTCAATATGACGGGATAAAAATATGTCGTAACAAGAAACCTAAAGGACTTTCTTCCTTTTATTAAAGTATATGAATGTAATAACACAAAACTAAGACAGTGAAACTAAACTCTTCTTCAGATAGTACACTAATGATGATATCTGTGTAACAGGGACACCATTCCCGTTTCCTAAGATTTGAAATAGATTTAAATGAAATAGATGTAAATTGACTTCTTGGATGATAACTTAGTAAGTTAATCACGTAGAGATTACCATTAAGAAAAGATTAATTTAAGAAACTCTGACATTAGTATTAAGACTCCCATATGTGAAATAGAGGTCTCTACGGTCCTATTAGTGACACATCTTTTCTTAAATGTCTTGAGACAGGAGACCCCCTTTTATTATTTTTTATTGAACTACAGTAAAGTGATGTTGTCTTTTCAGGTCATGTTCGTCTTTACTATGTACGTTTTTGGAAGAATAAATTTAATACTGGAAGTTTTAACCGTTTAGAGAAATTCAAATTTGACGGAAATTTCTAATAAAGACTTGACTAAAGGTTTTTGTTACTTATGATTAAAGTCTTGTTCATTAAATTTCAAATAAAATTTACGTCTATTTTAACAGTGTATTAAAGTCTGTCCATTCAACTATCTTAGACAAATAGTTTCAGACCTTTCTCTTTTGTAAACACCCCGATAAAGTAAGTAGAGTCTTACGAGTACCCCGTAAGTGGTTTCATCTTTTATGTGATCTGGTACTGTGTTCCACGTTATAGTATGTCAAATATATATATATATATATATATATATATATATATATATATATATATATTTTACATCAAGTTAATCTTTAACTATTGTTTTCATATTATAAAAGATTAATGAATTATTTGTTTCCGTCCTTTAATTAGTACTTGTAAAAGTCCATATAAAAGTTGTCTTTCTCACACTATATGTACATAATTTTATTTATACTTTCCATAGATACTTTATATGTGTATATATGTGTATATATACTTCCCGATTTATATTGTTATATTATGACATATATATTTAATTGACATACGTCGATTTCCTCACACATTTCTGTTTAAATATCGAAACTTACTTTTATATTTTTTTGTTATTTATTTATAAAAGTCCTTATTTGACTCAAAGACAGAATACTACAATCTTTTCTTTTTATTTTTATTTGGGTCTTTTGTGACATCATACCTTTGTCATAACTCTTATGTTTGAAGTAACTTTTTTACTAACTTTTATTGTTTAGATAAATTTTGATCTTTAACTGAGAAACTTGTACTTTATTTAACTATTCAAAGATCTTTTACCTGGTTCCCTTTCGTTATTTTTTTAATAGTCCTAGTTATAACTTTTCGTCTAGGAGTGAAGTCTAAAGTGTCTAATATCTTTCAATTACGTTAATATAAAATTTACTTAAATACTGTCGTATTAACGGTTGACTTTCTTTTACCTGGAGACAATGCCTTTTCTGTTGAAAGATTTGTGTTTGTCTTTTCATTAATTTTTGACCTTATTATATTATGGATTCATCGAATATTAGGATGGAAAGAAGAGGGGGGTTTAAGTAACAAACATTTACATTAGTTAGTTAAAAACGTATTGTTGATTAGGTCCATATCATAGTTAGAATGTATTTATGGAAATTTCTTTCCTCTTTTAATTATACGTAGGATTACGTAAAATACGTGGTTTGTATTGAGAATCTTACTTTGTTCCCGTAGTTTTCCTTTTATTTCTAATTATAGAGTGTTACCGTCTATGTTTCAAGACTTGTACAATCAATAAAACTATAAAAACCTACAAGAGAAATACTAAAAAATTTTTAAGACAAACTATATCAAAGTTCGGTCCAGCCGTCTTCACGAGTCCACTCGTGATTAGTACTTATGATGACTGCGTTTCAGAAAGATTCATAATTTGGTTGTCGTCCCCCTCCTCGGTTCTACCGACTCCTCATCCTGCCCCTCTTGTGAAAGAGGGGGTGTTTAAGTAGTTTTCTCGTAAATTTGTAGCTCATTTAAGGTGTTTTGTTTAAGACTTACGGCCGTCTCCTGTAGTCCGTGGGTCTTTTCGTTGGGTTGAGAAGCTTTCCTCTCTCTTCTTTATGTCGAGGGGGGTGGTCTTGTGGCTGTGTTCGAAGGGATTGGTCCTTTGGAGCTGTTTGGTGGACATGTTTGGGCGTGTGTCGCTCCTTTGCGGTGTTATTTCTCTTGAGGTGTTTGACGGTCTTATGTCTTTCCTGTGGGGTTTGAGTCGTTAATTTGTTCTACTTCTCTGTCTCCTTATGAGTCGTCTATTTCCTTGTCCTATTTACGGGTGGTTTGGTTTGTTTTCTCCTTCTCTATCCCTTAGATGGACTATTTCTTAAGGCTTATTACTATCACTTTAACTAGGTTTTAGAACTTTGATTTTACCTTAGTGTCTATTTATCGGACCTCTATTCCTAACTCTTCTACGTTCTTTCCAAATTGTTCCTGGATCTTCTTTATTTTTTCTCAGTTATATATTACTTTTTACGTTATTTACTTTAATTTTTGTGAGACCTCCGTTGTTTATCATCTTATTGTCTCCGTCTTCTATCCTAATCACTTAATCTTCTATCTTACCGTCTTTATTTACTTAGTCTCTCCTATTTTCTTTTTGCTTAATTTTCTTTACTCCTGTTAGAGTCTCTGGAGGTCCTGTTCTGATTTGCGATGTTGTAAGTTTGTTATCCCCAAGGTCTTCTTCTTCTGTTTTTCTTTCTGGTACTCTTTTATGAACTCCTCTATTATCACCTTTTGAAGGGATTTTACCCCTTCCTTTATTAGTGGGTTAAGGTTCTTTGGGTCTCTCAGGGTTTGTCCTATTTGGGTTCCTCTTTGTGGGGTTCTGTGTATAATTAGTTTAATTGTTTCTAGTTTGTGTTTCTTGTTTATAATTTTCGTCGTTCCCTTTTTTGTTGTTTATTGTGTGTTCCCTTAAGGGTATTCCTATTGTCGACTAGAGAGTTATCTTTGAGAAGTTCGGTCCTCCCTTACCGTTCTGTATGAATTTTACTACTTTCTTTTATTGGATGTCGGGTCTAATAACATGGGTCGTTCCTAGAGTAAGTTCATACTTCCTCTTTAGTTTTCGAAAAGTCTGTTCGTTTTCGACTCTCTTAAGACGTGGTGGTTTGGTCGAGAGGTTGTTTATGATTTCCTATAAGAGATATGTCCTTTGTGTTTTTGTCACATATTTGAGTTTGGGTTTTGTTATTTCATTTACCGTTGCCCTAGTATGAATAGTCATTAATGGAATTTGCATTTACCCAACTTACGGGGTTGGTTTCTGTTTCTGACCGACTTACCTATGTTTTTGTTCTGGGGATGTATAAAACAGATGTTCTCTGGGTGGAGTTTTGTCCCCTGTGTATGTCTGACTTTCACTTCCCGACCTTTTTCTAAAAGGTACGTTTATCCCTGGTTTTCTTTCGTCCTCATCGTTATGAGTATAGTCTATTTTATCTGAAATTTTGTTTCCGACACTTTTCTCTGTTTCTTCCAGTGATGTATTACTAGTTTCCTAGTTAGGTTCTTCTTCTATATTGTTAATATTTATATGTACGTGGGTTGTGCCCTCGTGGTGTCATGCATTCTGTTTACGATTGTTCATACTTTCCTCTTTAATTGTTATTGTGTTATTATCACCCTCTGAAATTATGGGGTGAATGTGGATACCTATCTAGTTGATTTGTCTTTTAATTGTTCCTTTGTGTTTGAAATTTGTTATGTTATCTGGTCAATCTGGATTAACTATAGATATCCTGTAAAGTAGGGTTTTGTTACTTAAAGTGGAAAAAGAGTTCACGTGTACCTTGGAAGAGGTCTTATCTAGTGTAGGACCCGGTATTTCGATCGGAACCATTTAAGTTTTTTTATCTTTAGTAGGGTTCGTAAAAAAGACTGGTGTTACGTAATTCTAATCTAGAGTTAATGTCCTCTTTTTGATAATTTTTAAGGTTGTATACCTCCGACTTGTTGTGCGACGACTTATTGGTTGTTTAGTGTCTTCTTTAGTTTTTTCTTTAGTTTTAAACGTATCTTTGCTTACTTTTACTTTTGTGTTGTTGGGTTTTGGACACCCTGTGCCATTTTCGTCAGGATTCCCCTTTCAAGTATCGTTATGTCCATGTGGAGTTCTTTGTTCTTTTTTCAGTTTATTTATTGGCTTGAGATGTGGATTTCGTTGATCTTTTCCTTCTTTACTTCTTGGGGTCCCAATCATCTTCCTTTCTTTAGAATTTGTAATCTCGTCTTTATTTACGTTTTCTTTGTTTTCTCTGGTATCGTCTTTAGTTGTTTCGGTTTTCGACCAAGAAACTTTCCTATTTATTTTATCTGTTTGGTAATCGGTCTGAGTAGTTCTTTGTTTTCCTCTTTGTAGTTTAGTTGTTTTAATCTTTGCTTTTACCTCTCTAGTGTTGTCTGTTGTGTCTTTATGTTTCCTAGTATTCTCTGATGATAGTTGTTAATACACGGTTATTTTACCTGTTGCACCTTCTTTACCTGTTTAAGAATGTTTTCATGTTGAAAGGTTTTGAGCTGGTCCTTCTTTATCTTTTAGAATTGTCTGGGTAGTGTTCGTACCTTTAACTTTGACATTAGTTTTTAGAAGGTCGTTTGTTTTCGGGGCCAGGTCTTCCGAAGTGTCGACTTAAGATGGTTTTTAAATCTCTTCTCGACTGTGGATAGGACGAGTTTGAGAAGGTCTTTTAACGTCTCCTTCCATTTGAAGGTTTGAGTAAGATACTCCGGTGGTAGTGGGATTATGGATTTGGCCTGTTTCTACGGTGTTTTTTTCTTTTGATGTCCGGTTATAGTGACTACTTGTGTCTACGTTTTTAGGAATTGTTTTAAGATCGTTAGTCTTAGGTTGTTGTGTAATTTTTCTAGTATGTGGTACTAGTTCACCCGAAATAGGGTCCCTACGTTCCTAAGAAATTATAGGCGTTTAGTTAGTTACATTATGTGGTGTAATTGTTTAACTTTTTATTTTTGGTATACTAATAGAGTTATCTACGTCTCTTTCGGAAACTGTTTTAAGTTGTAGGTAAATACTATTCTTGAGAGGTCTTTCGTCCTTATCTTCCTTGTATGGAGTTGTATTATTTTCGATATATACTGTTTGGGTGTCGTTTGTAATAGGAGTTACCACTTTTTAACTTTCGTAAAGGAGATTTCAGTCCTTGTTCTGTTCCCACGGGTGAAAGTGGTAATGATAAGTTGTATCAAAACCTTCAAAACCGGTGTCGTTAGTCTCGTCTTTTTCTTTATTTTCCTTAGGTTTAACCTTTTCTTCTTCATTTTGAGAGTGATAAACGTCTACTGTACTAGGAGATGTATCTTTTGGGATTTCTAAGGTGATCTTTTAATGATCTTTATTAGTTACTGATATCATTTCAACGTCCTATGTTTTAGTTGTGTGTCTTTAGGGAACGTAAGGATATGTGATTACCACTCTTTTGTCTCTCTCTTTAATTCCTTTGTTAAGGTAAGTGGTAACGTTGCCTTTCTTATTTTATGAATCCTTATATAGTGGATTTCTTTGATTTCTGGAGATATATCTTTTGATATTTTGTGACCACTTTCTTTAGTTTCTCCTGTGATTATCTACCTCTTTATATGGTACAAGTACCTAACCTTCTTAGTTATATCACTTTTACTCATATGATGGGTTTCGTTAAATATCTAAGTTGCGTTAGGGATAGTTCGATGGTTGTCATAAGAAGTGTCTCGATCTTGTTTATTAAAGTGTTAAACATACCCTTTTGTTTTTTGGAGCTTGTCGGTTTCGCTAGAACTCTTTCTTCTTGCCTTGACCTCCTTAGTTGGATGGACTGAAGTCCGAGATGATGTTTCGGCGTCAATAGTTCTGTCATACCATGACCGTGTTTCTGTCTTTATATCTAGTTACCTTATTTTATCTTTCGGGTCTCTATTTAGGTGCGTGTATACCTGTGGAATAGAAACTGTTTCCTCCGTTCTTATATGTTACCTAATTTCTTTTAGAGAAATTGTTCACCACGACCCTTTTGACCAGTTGCTGAACATTTTCTTACTTTGATCTTGTGAAAGATTGTGGTATGTGTTTTCATTTAAGTTTTACCTAATTTCTAGATTTACATTCTGGTCTTTGATATTTTGAGGATCTCCTCTTGTATCCGTTTTGTGAGAGACTGTATGTAGTGTCGTCCTAGGAGATACTGGGTGGCGGGTCTTATAACCTTTATTTTAGTTTTTATTTGTTTACCCTGGATTATTGGAATTTTCGAAGACGTGTAGTTTCCTTTGATAATCGTCCCACTTTTCTGTCGGAAGTCTTACCCTCTTTTATTATCGTTTACTTCGTTGACTGTTTGTTGATTAGAGTTTTTATATGTTCGTTGAGGAGGTCGAGTTGAGGTCTTTTTATTTACTGGGTTAGTTTTTTACCCGGTTTCTTGATTTATCTGTAAAGAGGTTTCTTCTGTATGTCTACCGATTGTTTGTGTACCTTTCTACGAGTTGTGGTGAGTAATAGTCTCTTTACGTTTACTTTTGGTGATACTCCATGGTAAAGTGTGGCCAGTCTTACCGACGCTAGGTTTTCAGATGTTTATTATTTACGACCTCTCCCACACCTCTTTTCCCTTGGGAGAATGTGACAACCACCCTTACGTTTGATCATGTCGGTGATACCTCTTCTCAGACCTCTAAGGAATTTTTTGACCTTTATCTTGACGGAATACTGGGTCGTTAGGGTGACGACCCGTATGTGTGACTCCTTTGGTCTTCCCTTTCTCTGTGCACATGGGGTTACAAGTAGCGTCGTGACAAATATTATCGGTCCTGTACCTTCGTTGGATCTACAGGTAGTCGTCTACTTACCTATTCTTTGGACACCATGTATATGTGTTACCTCATAATGAGTCGGTAATTTTTCTTATGTAAACTTAGTCAAGATTACTCCACCTACTTTGACCTCGGATAATATGTCTCACTTCATTCGGTCTTCCTTTTTGTGGTTATGTCATATGATTGCGTATATATACCTTAAATCTTTCTACCATTGTTATTGGACCACATGCTCTGTCGTTTTCTCTGTGACTACATATCTTGTCAGAATACCTGAGACACCCTCTCCCTCTCCCACCCTTCTAAACCTCTCACTGTAACTTTGTACATCTTATAGTACATTCCTTGATCAACGGTCAGGTCCAAGCTACGCACTATGACCTACGAACCCCGACCACGTGACCCTGCTGGGTCTCCCTACCACACTCCTCCCTCCTCCCTCCTCCCAAGTCCTACCCCTTGTGTACATACGGACACCGCCTAAGTAAAACTATAAACCGTTTTGATTATGTTAATACATTTCAAATTTTTATTTTATTTTAATTTTTTTTTTTCTACAAACAAGGAACCTTCTTTTCGATACTTGTTGGATCTGTCGTATAATTTTCCGTTTATGTAATGAAATGGTTCTTTTCAAATATATCAGTTTCGATACCAAAAAGGTTATTAGTACATACCTACACTCTCAACCTGGTATTTATTCCGAATCGTGACTTCTTAACTAGGAAAACTTGACACCACAACCTCTTCTGAGAACTCTCAGTGAACCTGTCGGTCCTCTAGTTTGGTCAGTTAAGATTTCCTTTAGTTAGAACTTATAAGTAACCTTCCTGACTACGACTTCGACTTTGAGGTATGAAATATCAGTGGACTACGTTTCCCGGTTCAGTAACCTTTTCTGTGACTATGACCTTTTCTGTCTTCCGTCCTCCTCTTTCCCTACTATCTCCTGCGCTACCAACCTACCATAGTGACTGAGTTACCTGCACTCAAACTCGTTCGGGGTCCCACCACTTCCTGTCCCTTCGGACCGTACGACGTCAGGTACCCCAGTGTTTCTCAGCCTGTACTGTCTCACTGACTTGTTGTTGTGCCTATAACTTTTCTTGATCTTTATACTACATTTTGAGCCAAGTAACCAGAAGTGTATTTCTGTCGTGCATAAATATAAAGTGTATACAATGAAAACACAGATAATCTTGAAATGTACATAAAAAAACAAATATGGCACTCAAAATGTACATAAAAAAAACAAATATGTCGAATCGTACAATGTCAAATTCAAATTACAGAGGAAATAAACGAATGTCATAAAGATATGTAAAGATATGTTTATATCCAAAACGACAAATACGCACTTAAATCTTATTATTAGGTACTCGAAGTTTATATGTGATGTCTTCGACGAGTGGTCTATAAAACCCACTATAGTAACAATTCTTCTTACAACTGATATATATATTAAGAACAACGAGAAAAATTACTTTATTTCTATATCATTTCTCCGGTCTTATATAAAAAGAAAAAACTGTCTATAAAGTAAGGATTATAAGAGGGAGACAGAGACTTAGTTATAACTACCTTCTATATTAGACCGAGATTATATAAACCTTCGTACACCAGTTTCTTCGAATAACATACGTATGGAATGAGTCAGAGTTAAATACTTTCCAATTCAGATACCCTGTTATCCAAAACAAAACAAAAAAGGGGTGATCATTTAGTGTGACATACTCTTTGGAATATAGGACTAAAAATAGGGAAATGGACCTCTAAAATACTGCAATAGAGTTTCAGAAGAGTTTGTGTAACGACGACGACGACGATTCAACGAAGTCAACACAGGATGAGACACACTGGGGTATTTACCGTCAGGTGGTCCGAGGGGGTAGGGACCCTAAGAGGTCTATTCTTGTGACCTCACCCAACGGTAAAGGAAGAGGTTACGTACTTTCACTTTTCCCTTTCACTACAGTGAGTCAGCACAGACTGAGGATCCCTGGGGTACCTGACGTCGGATGGTCCGAGGAGACAGGTACCCTAAAAGGTCCGTTCTCATGACCTCACCCAACGGTAACGGAAGAGACGAGTTTGTGTGATGATAAGTAGTTTATTTTCGTTCGTAAACCCAAATTGTGTAAAAGTTACTCGACAAGTCTTTCCCAGTTACAGAGAACGACCGTACTTAATGTCCAATCAGAGGTTTCGGTACTCGTATTTAGACATAGGTTTGTAGGTATCCGGATTAGGTTGTTGTGTGTACGTATATAGGGTGGTGTGTGAGTCTAACATATGTTGGAGTACAATTAGGAATATTGATAAACGTGAATTTACAAGTTAGAATATATCCAAATATTGTTTAACGTCCATACACGGATATACACTTGTGTGGGTCTAAGACATAGACTGTTGTGTACCGGTCAACCTTCCTGACTACGACTTCGACTTTGAGGTTATGAAACCGGTGGAGTACACTTCTTAACTGACTGACCTTTCTTGGGACTACGACCCTCCCTAACCCCCGTCCTCCTCTTCCCCTGCTGTCTCCTACTCTACCGACCTACCGTAGTGGCTGAACTACCTGTACTCAACTCACTTGAGACCTCAATCACTACCTGTCCGTCCGGACCCTACGACGTTAAGTACCCCAACGTTTCTCAACCTGTACTGACTCGTCGACTTGACTTGACTTGACTTGACTCCCTACTCAAACATATACGTATACATAAACTACACTAGTGATGTCCGGACATAGACAATATGTGTGCACCACATAAAAAGATAAGTGACGGGACGTATACTAGTATTACTTAAGTCCGTTTCGAACTGATTTGTTAAGAAGTGAAGGTATACCCGACCCGTCTCCAGTAACAGATCATTAGCCGTATCACGACCAGAAATTTCCTCCCGTTTCTACTGACGTTAATGTACTTACTACGAAACCGTCCCTACCGATCTTTTAGTCCAAGAAGACCCAGAGAAGGAAGTACCTATGTCCTGATACACTTGGTACAGAATCTTCTCTCCAACAGTCTGAACATTTTCTCGTCAAATCCTGAGAGTCTCCCTCCTTCGGTCTTGATAGTTCAGTCCATTCGAAGTAGAGTAGTAACATAGTCGGACTTCAGGACCTAGAGTTCAAAATTTAGGTCTGACGCAGATATGTACCTTCCTTCGTTTTACTTTTCCATTGGAGATCCTACCCTCTTTTTTAAACGTTTAGTACTTAAGTACAACTTAATTATAGATTTATATATTTATTGAAGTTGATTTATTGTATTTTTGTTTATTGGGGTACATTTTACCCGGTTCTTGGACTTACCTATAGAAAGGTTTCTTTAGTATGTCTACGGTTCTCCTTGTACTCTTACACGAGTTGTAGTGACTAGTCCTCCTTTACGTTTAGTTTTGGTTTCACTCTACTGTGAAGTGTAGACAATCCTACCGGTATACTCTATATATCCTCTGATGTCCCGGAGGGGTTACCGAGTCCTCCATTTCTTAGTTGGACGTCACACCCTCTGTGTCCGTACACTTCATGGTCATGATATTGTCCTATGTATTAAAATTTAATCACGTGTACACTTTTGTCATAAATTTTTAGTACGAAAACATTTACCATCTAGTTAATTTTTTTGTTAATAACATTAATTGTAAATTTTTAGTCTATCAATGGATGGATTTACAAATTAAATGTGTTACGATTTACAATCCTAAAATATTATGTGAGAAAAAAAAAAAAAAAAAACCAAAAAAGAGGTTAAAATAAAATAAAAATTTGAAATGTATTAACATAATCAAAACGGTTTATAGTTTTACTTAGGCGGTGTCCATATGTACACAAGGGGTAGGACTTGGGAGGAGGGAGGAGGGAGGGGTATGGGTACCATACCCATATTATGTGAGAAAAATAGTTTATGTATTTACACATTCACCAGTGGAGAAAAAGAGAACAGTATCACAAAACAGAAGTACAACTGAGTTTTCTCAAGTTTTAATTTCTACTCACGATATTTTAAAAGGAGACGACAAATCAATTGAATGTACTTTATTAACCTATAACGGTCCTAGACGATTACTGCCACTTTGTGGGGACTCCAGAAAAATCGGTGTCGATTCATTGAAATGTCTAAAACGACGTTGTCCTTTACACCATCATAAAAATTCCAAATAGGTCTCCACGGTAAATATTTATCCGTTTCAGTGAATGACATCGTCTTGATCAACAGTAAAAATTTAGAATGTTGAAAAGAAAGAACCACTTGATTGTCGACGGACTCCGGGACTGGTACCTCGATTCAGTCGATTCAAGTATCGACTCTTAAAGAAAAAAAGGTCCTTTAGTATAACAGTACCTGAGAAAATTTACCTAGAATGTTTCGTACGTTGTCTGAAACAATTTACCTAGGATGTTTAGTATGTCAGTGAGGAGTGGGTGTGAATAGACTGTAAATTTAGGTAAAACGTCATATGTTTCACAATTCTTTCTGAGTTTATGTTATGATAGTCAAATCTTCACTTTTACAAAACTCAGAAAAAGAATATATATATATATTATATATGTGTATATGTACTTATGCATTTAATCAAACTTAATTTAATCTTAAGTATAAACGTAAGTTTTAAAAGAGGTAATACATAATGTTAAATTCTAACAGGTAGACTATAACGTGTTGAAATTTTTTTTGAGATATTTTAGATGTATAATTAGTTTACCTACATCTTATTAAATAGGTAAAGAGGTTACGACTTGTAAGGTACACTAAAGATTTAAAAAGGTATCAAAAATTATTAACACAACTTGTGTTAACACACTTAACACTTAACACAAACATTTACAACTAAAAAAAAAGAAAATTCTTTTAAAAGGTAATTCCAAATAAGGATCTTTTCCTTTACGTTACTTTAACGATATGAAACAAAGATGTCTTCATATGTTAAAAGTAGAATCGTCTTTTTTTTTTCGATACAAATAAATAAAAACTTTCTATATATATATATATATAAACGTCTTATATAAAATGATATAAACAGAGGAGAAATACAGGGGTTTAAAGAGTAAGATAATCATTCAGTCATAGGACATCGGTCCTTACTACCTACTACAAACGATACTCTTCTACACCTTCCTTTTGTACTTTTACGTACATCGTATTTGTGTTTCCTCATCTTTACAATAAGAATAGTATTTACTTACGTAACGACGAGAAACCATTACTCTAAAGTCAATAATTCCCGTAAATTTTCCCTGTGAGAAGTGCTGAAACACCCTTTTTTTAGTATATGTATTGTTCACAGATTATCTATAAACAACTTACTTACCTGAACATCATACACAGTTAGTATTCATTATCTGAAATATACACAAACGTAATCAGACACTTACATTCATACATACATATCACGTAATAGATAGATAGAGTGGATCGACTGATAAAGAAAGACTATAGGTGTAATTTAAAAATAAAAATCTTGAAACTTTTATTTATGAAGGAAACTACTTTCTAGGAGTTGACGATAGGTTTTTAAAAAAATAGGTTCAGATATCTTTGATACACAATTAGCGAGTCAGTACAGTCTGAGAACCGTTGGGGTTCCTGACATCGGGTGGTCCGGGAAGACAGGTACCTTAAGAGGTCCGTTCTTATCACCTCACCCTACGGTAAAGGAAGAGGTTATCTTTGATATTCAACTAACTTATACTGATACAAATTTAACTTACACCTTATCCTAAAACTTCCTATTTTTTATAGTTTATTACTCGTGGTCAAACCCGGAGAGACCACCGAATCTACCATTTCTTAGACGGATGTTAAAACCTTTGAGTTCAAGTTAGGGACCCAACCCCTCTAGAGGGCCCTCTCCCTTACCGATAAGTAAGGTCATAAGAACGAACCTCTTGGGGTATTTGTCTCTTCGGACCACTCTATGTCAGGTCCCCCGTGTGTCTCAGTCTGTTTGATTCTCTGATTGTGAAAGTGGAAGTAAAGGTCACTGAGTATCTGTAAATGGATTCGAGAGACGAATAATATCTATGAATTGTAGAAAGGTATCAATATTAATTCCCAAATTTACATTTTAAAGTACCTACTCTCTCATCGTGAATGGAGACAATCCGTGGAAAGTCAAATGTTCTATGTAGACTCTTAATGTTAAAAGTCTGAGTGTCCACATCTCCTTCCGACGATTCCTCCCCACAAGTCCAAACCCTTGTGCCAATGTGGGTACCTCCTAAGTACAACTACATACCGTTTTGGTTATGTTATAACATTTCATTAATCGGAGGTTAATTTTTTTTTTTTTCTTACCCTGTGACTCTACTGAATCGTCTCAGTTTATCTTAACCTTAGCTCTCCTCTTTTTCTTACGTACATGTGTCGTGTTATAACAGAGTCCTTTAGTGTCTTCTATATTTGAATAACTTTTACTGATGTAATATAACATGCACCCTACCTTAAAACTCATTATTTTTCACATTAAATTGTTTACGGTATTAATAGAAATGGTCGACTCGGTGTTCCCTTCGTGTTTTTATGACCTCACCCATCGGATAGGGAAGAGGTCCCCTAGAAGGGCTGGGTCCTTAGTTTGTCCCCAGAAGACGTAACGTCCGCCTAAGAAATGGTTGACTAGATAGAACTTTCGTTTTAATGGGACATCGTATGATAAAGGATGTCCGTTAATTTATAAGAGTATGAATCGGGTATTTCCCAAAATCTTTGATAATTCGATTCCACTTCGAAGTACAAATAAAAACAATGAGTATTTCATCTCTCATTACTATTAGTGTAGTCCTCTTTTGTTGTAACCTTTAGGAGGATACTAATACCAGAGTCCTTCGTGCGTATGAAATGGGTACCCTTTACCGATAAGTTCGTGAATGAGTAGTGGATTATCCGAAGTCTGTGACAGTTATAGTACGGTCCACAATATATCATTCACTCCTTTGTGTCGACTTATTGAATGCACCAGACGAACCATGGTCCATCTCGCATAACCGTTACTATATATGTAAAGAGATTTGAGGGATGAATTATGTCTGTCAATGACTATCATACAAAGAAAGATATCAATGTCGACTTTCAAGTGTACATTTGACAGTACCTCCTAATTTATTAATAATAGAGAAACTATGTTCATATTTGAATAGTCTATATAGACTTTAATGTTAAACAATTGAGTGTCTACTTTTTCCTCCTGACTTTTGTTCCTTGTGATTCTACTGAATCGTCTTAGTGTACCTCAACCTTGGTCTTATTCTCAAGTGTAGAATACATCTGTCGGGTCATAAACGAATCATTTAACGTGTAGTCGATAACCGGAGATATACAAAATGTCACTGTCCACTACCCAAAGACTTCTCTACCTTTCGTAGTACCTCTTTTATTTTTTCTGAACTTTGTTCATGACCCCGTTTACGGTTCCTGTCCAAGGTGTCAATGTCACCGACTTGAAAACAAAAGGGATTCTTTAAGGTGAATTTAAGAAAGTACTAATTATATATAGTAAGAAAATAAAAAATTAAAATAAAATAAAAATTTGAAATGTTATAACATAACCAAAACGGTTTATAACTTTACTTAGACGGTGTCCATATGTACACAAGGGGTAGGACTTGGGAGGATGTAGGAGGGAGGGGTATGGTAGGGAGACCCAGCAGGGTCACGTGGTCGGGGTTCGTAGGTCATAGTACGTAGCTTGGACCTGACCGTTGAGTAAGGTATGTACTATAATATGTACAAAGTGACAGTAAGAGGGTTTAAAAAGGTGGGAGAGGGAGAGGGTGTCTCAGGTATTCTGACAAGATATGTAGTCACAGAGAAAACGACAGAGCATATGTCCCAATAACAATGGTAGAAAGATTTAAGGTATATATACGTAATCATATGAAATAACCACAAAAAGAAAGACCGAATGAAGTGAGACATATTATCCGAATTCAAAGTAGGTGGAGTAATCTTGACTAAGTTTACATAAGAAAAATTACCGACTCATTATGAGGTAACACATATTCATGGTGTCAAAAGAATAGGTAAGCAGACGACTACCTGTAGATCCAACGAAGGTACAGGACCGATAATATTTGTCTCGACGCTACTTGTAACCCCATGTGCACAGAGAAAGGGAAGACCAAAGGAGTCACAGATACGGGTCGTCACCCTTATGACCCAGTGTTCCGTCAAGATAAAGGTCTAAAAATTCCTTAGAGGTGTGACAAGAGGTATCACCGACATGATTAAACGTAAGGGTGGTTGTCACATTCTCCCAAGGGAAAAGAGGTGTGGGAGAGGTCGTAAATAACGAACATCTGAAACCCTAGCGTCGACAAGACTGACCGCACTTTACCATGGAGTATCACCAAAACTAAACGTAAAGAGACTATTACTCACCACAACTCGTAGAAAAGTACACAAACAATCGGTAGACATACAGAAGAAACCTCTTTACAGATAAATCAAGAAACCGGGTAAAAAACTAACCCAGCAAATAAAAAGACCTTAACTCGACATCCTCAACGAACATATAAAACTCTAATCAACAAACAGTCAACGAAGTAAACGATAATAAAAGAGGGTAAGACTTCCGACAGAAAAGTGGAACGATTATCAAAGGAAACAACACGTCTTCGAAAATGCAAATTAATCCAGGGTAAACAAATAAAAACGAAAATAAAGGTTATAAGACCCGCCACCCAGTATCTCCTAGGACGACACTACATACAACCTCTCACAAAACGGATACAAGAGAAGATCCTCAAAATATCAAAGACCAGAATGTAAATCTATAAATTAGGTAAAACTCAAATAAAAACACATACCACAATCTTTCACAAGATCAAAGTAAGAAAATGTTCAGCAACTGGTCAAAAGGGTCGTGGTGAACAATTTCTCTAAAAGAAATTAGGTAACATATACGAACGGAGGAAACAGTTTCTATTCCACAGGTATACACGCACCTAAATAGAGACCCGAAAGATAAAACAAGGTAACTAGATATAAAGACAGAAACACGGTCATGGTATGACAGAACTACTGACACCGAAACATCATCTCGGACTTCAGTCCGTCCAACTAAGGAGGTCAAGGTGAGAAGAAAGAGTTCTATCGAAACCGAGAAACTCCAAAAAACATAAAGGTATGTTTGACACTTTAATAAACAAGATCGAGACACTTCTTATGACAACCATCGAACTATCCCTAACGTAACTTAGATATTTAACGAAACCCATCACATGAGCAAAAGTGATACAACTAAGAAGGTTAGGTACTTGTACCATATAAAGAGGTAGATAATCACAGGAGAAACTAAAGAAAATGGTCATAAAATATCAAAAGATATATATCCAGAAATCAAAGAAATCCATCTATACAAGGATTCATAAAATAAGAAAGGTAACGTTACCACTTACCTTAGGAAACATCCTTTAAGTCAGGGATCCTCACACAGTGAAGGACTTACCTACAGAGTCACGGAGGGTTTTTATACTGACTTAAACAAGAGAATTCCGAGTGTGTCTTATGTGCGGACGTCTCCTAGGAGAAGTAACAGAAAAACAAGTAAAAGGACAAGTGACACTACAGGTCAGACGAGTAACGGTAGTGGTAGAGTGAGTCGAGGTGTGAAAGTTTTTGAGTGTACATGAAGAAAGAGTGAGTGAACAGGAAGTATATACGGTGGAACTGGAGACAGTGGTGGGGATTTTAATGGTAACTGGAAGACATGGTCTCCTCTAGGTAGAGGACCTCACCGACGGACTGAGTCGAAAAAAAGCTTGTGAAGGACCCTCGTAGTCTGCAGGAGCAGGAGTAACAGTACCGGATACTGGAGATGCACCGGTAGACGTTCGGAGACGTGATGTGCTGGTAGTACACTGTCCCCGAGACGGTCGAGGACCACCACCACCGGACCCAGTCCCCTTAGAACGTACGGTGGCACGTCTAAGAGAAGTACAAGTACAGACTTGACTGGAAGACACCAGGGTTACAGTAACTGGAGAATTATACATTAAAGAAAGGTGACTACTTTGAACGGATGTCACTGTGGATATCTGAACCTTACCACCACCGTCTATTGTGTCCCTCGTACACGAACGAATAAAAAAAGGGTATGATAAACAGAAAATGTATCAGTAGGACTCGAGGGACTTTAGAGTATCGAGACTTCCTACCGTGTCTCGGGAGAGATGTGCACCGAGGGTGAAACGTCATCACCATATAAAAAACCAGGAACATATAAGTGGATGTACGCAGGACACCAGTGAATGGGACACCTATTCACCTACCGACACGAGAAACGTTAGGAATGAGGGAACAATTTAAGATAGTAAATGTGTCACTCTTTGTGTCTCCACTTTTTACGACACTCCTCAAACAACTTCTCCTTTCATTGAATCCGACAAGTGTTACGGTACTTTCACTACTAAATATATGTTTCCCTCCTAATATAAACAACATTTTACAATTTAAATTCTTTGAAAAGTCTAGTAACTCATCTTTTCTTCCCTGTCTTTGGTTGTAAAACAACGTCGGACCTCCTTGTCTCTGATCTTGGACAGGGTACTGAGTTCCCATACCGTTTGACATCCGTAAAAAATCCGTGAAACTACTGAAATTACATGAAATGGTACCGAAGTTACAAGTAGAAATTTGACGTCTCATTCGTTACCTTTCTTATAGACATTTGGTGTAAAACTAATAATCTCATTCAAAAAGAGATCTTAGTAACGAAACAATGGTTTAAGAAGTATATACAATGAACCTACTTTGACCTAAAAGGTATCCTAG
The DNA here is from genome assembly GCF_002263795.3 of Bos taurus. Lineage (NCBI taxonomy): Eukaryota > Metazoa > Chordata > Mammalia > Artiodactyla > Bovidae > Bos > Bos taurus. Next base: position 105,271,955 of record NC_037336.1, read on the forward strand.
AACTGAAGTCTTGAAGAAGATATAAACCAATCGGTCACAGTTTCGTTCGTGTCTCTATCTTTAAGAATCTGTCTATGTGCCACCTTCCTGTCAACTCACTTCCTCATTGTCGGTAAAAGAAAAAAAAAAAAAAAAATGACACTTACATGGTTTTCGTTTTGGTCTCTGTGGGTGTTTTCCTCTTGTCTTATTAAGTGTTAGATAAAGATTAAGAGAGGAATTTTTTATTTCCTGTGTAAAACTTTAATCAGAATTAAACGAACTAAAAGAATTGATAAAGGTACCTAGTGTAAAAATCATATTTATTATATTTATACATATCTATATTTGTAAAAGGTAAACTTTTAAATTACTTGGTAAACTTTGTTCCAATCCATAGAAAACGTGTAAAGTTTTTCGAATCTAAGGTTTAAAGTTTCGTATCCAAGGTTTCGAAAACTAGACATACAGACGGTGTATGTACATGTAGTTTAATCGTGAAATAATAGATAGTCCGTAAAAGTGTAGTCAAGTCAAAAGATTTATAATTTGACTATCAAGGTAATAATAATAGGGTCAAAAAAAGTCTCTTTGTTTATCTTTGGTTCTCTCAAAATGATTAAACGAACTGAGTTAAATATATACAAAGGGGATGTTTTACACAGTCCTTGATAATGTGACCTTTAGTCGAAGGAAAGTTTTCAAATTGGATTTTTGAACGTTAGGTCCAGGAATTTTGAGTCAAAATGAAGGAAAGTCCACTTTATGTCAACAGGTATTATATGACTTGGGATATCTATCTTTAGATAGACGTCAGAATTACTAAGTTAAAAAGGAACCTCGGTCACAACAGTTTGTACAACACAGGAAGGAAGTGTACACCGTTATATAAAGTCGTCGTGTTCATATAAAGAAAAAAAGTTCAAGTTTAATACGGTGAAGTGAAATGTTTCTGGTCGTAGTCATGTCATTACGGTGGATATTTACTTCTCTTATACTCTTTCTGGTGTGTGCACATATTACATACTCGTGTATAAGACATATACACATATAGGGAAACGACACGTGAGTTTTAATTATGTTGTAACACTTAATTGACATGCAGTTACTTTCTTTTTACCTTTTTATAGAATTTTTTGAGGGATTGTAATTACACTTATATCTGACAGCAACAGAAAATTTTACTTTTTAGGGAAAGATAAATAAAAGTAAACACCTTTATTCAGGATTATATCCAGTAGTATTTTCGGTTTACCGATTCTACTTGGAAGTCTTTCACCCCCTATTGACGTTACGAAGAGACACGTCCACTTGTTATGGAGGTACGAGTCTATAATGACTTACAAGTTTAATACTTACTTTATCGAGGTCACTAGTAACTTAAACTCTTTCACTGTCAACACATTTCATTGTGTGTAACTTGACCACATCGTTACACATAAAGAGGATTTTTAGTCACCCCGTCTTATAAACCTAGACAACACATTCCTTCGAAACCAAATTAGACCTTAGAAGTAAACTACTTTTATAATCCGTAATTCACTTCCCTCACTCGAGTAATGACAACGTCTGTTTGATACTCCATGTAAAGGTGTCCAAGAAATGTCTGAAATTGAGAGAATGACCTCCTTATTCATAGTCATCTTTGTAAAAAAAGGGTAAAATATGATCTCCTTTTACACTGAGTTATTTCAAGTCGTTGTTATCCTTCCAAAAATCCAAACTGACGGAGATGAAGAAGTGAAGTGTTATGAAGAACAACAGTACTACACTTTTATAGTTTTGCGTCCAGACGAGTAACCGGTGTAACACTCCTGACGGTGACTCCGTAGGAAGAGAATAAAGTAAACACCTCCCCTTCGTGAAAGAAGGGAAGTAGAGGGACAACTAGAGGAAAAGGGTCCAATGAATGTGATACACCTAAAGACAACACAGGTTTTTTTTTTTTTTTTCAGTAGACTACTAGAGAAGACCCGTCTATATAATGGGAAGTACTCCTAGTACCTTTTACCCCATATCCCCCGAGTTCTTTACTTTAAGTTTACAACTTAAAGTTTCTTTTACTGTGAACCCACTTTCTCTGTAGATGTTCTTTTGTCTCGTTGAGACTATACCTCCTTTAACTATTAAGTAATCTTGTACTTTCATCGTGGAACTTCTCGATTTATCCACGATAAAAGGTATACCGAAAAGTGTAACAGTAGGACATCACAAGTGAGTAAAGACCCTTTTCACCAAGGTATTAGCTAAGTAAAATCTTTAAAAAGTCAATAAATTAAATAGGTTTACTATGAGAAGACACAAATGTCACCCAATCTCTCAATACTCTCGACCTATATTTTTAAAATTATTAATTTTTTTTTTTGTTGTTGTTGTCCTACCAAATATTCACCTTAATTCTAAGGTCACCCTTTATCTACCTATCACTCACTTGTTTCTTTCTTCGTTTTTATATATATATAGTAAAACAACCATTATCCCTTCTACTCTTTGTAAAATATTCTTGTCCTATCTCCACTCGTGACCTATCCCTAAACACATCAACAACCTTCGTACCTTTCTCAAAGTCAAACCAGACTTAAATATACCTTAAATCTTTCTACCATTGTTATTGGGACACATGCTCTGTCGTTTTCTCTGTGACTACATATCTTGTCAGAATACCTGAGACACCCTCTCCCTCTCCCACCCTTCTAAACCCTCTTACTGTAACTTTGTACATATTATAGTACATACTTTACTCAATGGTCAGGTCCAAGCTACGTACTATGGCCTACGAACCCCGATCACGTGACCCTGCTGGGTCTCCCTACCATACCCCTCCCTCCTCCCTCCTCCCAAGTCCTACCCCTTGTGTACATATGGACACCGCCTAAGTAAAACTACAAACCGTTTTGATTATGTTAAAACATTTCAAATTTTTATTTTATTTTTTATTTATTTATTTATCGGTATAATCGGGTGGAGTGGAAAAATTTCTTATCCAATAAATTTTTACACATAAACTTTACCCTCGTCATCATCGATGGGTTTCACAAACGATTTTCACAGATGTAGGGTTACACTCAAACTCAAAAGAGGAAGATGGGACTCACCGAGACAGGTTATAGTCGTTGAACCAGACTGAGTCCGAGGAAAGTCCAAAGATAAAGAAGAGCCTGTCACTAAAGTACACATTAGAAATTCCGACCTCAGAGACAAAATAAGTCGGGGGATCGAGGGACCTTTCCTTAAGAGTGACTAAAATTTCAGTACATACATGTCCCCTAATGGAAGGGTCAAGTCCCGGGGACTTGACTCATCGAGAGAAACCAAGAGTCTAGGTAACTGACGAAACCCTCTGAGAGAAGTTGACCCAGTAGAGAACAAAACAGACAACGGATGACTCCATACCCCGTACTGATATGTGACATAGATAGTGAGGATAGTGGAACAACACTTAGGACAACATATAATAAATCATAGTCCAGTAAGATGAGTTATTACTAAGACATTTATGGACATGTAAATAACAAAAGAAACTCTCAATGTACCTAAGTAACAGGAAGATGAAGTAGCACCAGTGAAGTGGGACACATAGACAAACAGAGTTCATAATCTCGAACCGCTTAAATATTTACCACATTGAAAAGTGCTTAAGGAAACCGTAGAAAAGAACAAGACAGTGAAAAGGAAATTTTGAGTTGATTTGTAACGAAAACGAACCTTCTGAAGTGACTAAGGTCAATATAAGGATAGAACACTGGGAAAACAGTTACAAGATTATTACACTAAAAAATGTAATCAAACCCTATCAAAATACACAGTAACACATAGTATAGTGACCTCTATCCTTTGATACGGAAAAATTGAACCAGTAGTGTTACAGACATGGTGTAACCTGTGTTTAGTTATGAGATATTTGACAAAATTAAATTTTCGACTTATTTTTTCAAATTGAATAGTAAGTGGATTTTCAAAGGGGAAAACAAGACATCCTTTTGACTAAGATTGTACACTTGAGTCGAGGACATGTCTGAACGGTCTACGTTCCTTGTTTTATTCAGTAAAATAGGAGAACCCGGAGTACGTCTTAGACTTCCTCGTCTTTTAGGAAGATCACTACAGAACGAGAAGATATAAAACTGGGACCACCCGTTGGATGAGTAACAGTACTAATATTGGTAGTTGTCCTGGGACTTGAGTCGTTTCATGTAAAAACAACCGATTATTAAAAATCTAGATTACATAAGGAAAAGAAGAAATCCTTCGTAATGATACTTGTTTCGATCACCTCACTAACTTAAGATCGACTCGATAGATTTTAGAATTTTCTACTACGACAATTTCACGACTTGAGTTATACGGTCGTTTAAACCTTTTGAGTTATCATCGGTGTCCAGACCTTTTTCCAGTCAAAAGTAAGGTTAGGGTTTCTTCCCCTTCGGTTTCTTACAAGTTCAATGCGATGGTAACGTGGGGTTTAAAACTCTTGTCCTACAAGTTTTAGGAAGTTCGATCCGATGTCGTCATGTACTTGGTTCTTGAAGGTCTAGGTGTACTACTCAAAACTTCTCCGTTTCCTTGGTCTCTAATTTGACGGTTGTAAACAACCTAATACCTCTTTCGTTCCCTCAAGTCCTTTTGTAGATGAAGTGACTGATGCGATTTCGGAAAGTGACACACCTAGTGTTGTTTAACACCTTCTAAGAATTTCTCTGTCTTTATGGTCTACTGGAATGGACAGAGGACTCTGTGGATGGACACCCAGTTCTTCGTTGTCAATCGGACCTGTACTTTGTTGAATAACCAAGTTTTAACCCTTTCCCCGTGTTGTTCCGACATATAACAAAGGGACGAATAAATTGAAAATATACGTCTTATATATTACGTCTTACAGTCCGACCTACCGAGTGTTTGACCTTAGTTATAACGACTGTTTTTATAGTTGTTGGCGTCTATACGTCTACTATTCTGAGATTACCGTCTTTCACTTCTCCTTAAATTTTTAGAAGAACTATTCCTACTTTTTTTCTCTCACTTTTTCAACCGAACTTTGAGTTGTAAGTTTTTAGATCTTAGTGTCGTAGGTCAGGGTAGTAAAGTACCGTTTATCTTCCCCTTTTTTTATCTTCGTCACTGTCTGAAATAAAAGAACATGAGGTTTAAGTAACGTCTAACACTGACGTCAATACTTTAATTTTCTTCGAACGAAGAACCTTCCTTTTCATACTTTTGAATCACATAATTTTTCGTCTCTGTAGTGAAACGGTGGTTACCAGACATATCAGTTTCGATACCAAAAAGGTCCGTAGTACATAACTACAATCTCCATCTGGTATTTCTTTCGATTCGTGTCTTCTTGATTACGAAAACTTGACACCACGACCTCTTGTAAGAACTCTCGGGGAACCTGTCTTTCCTATAGTTTGGTCAGTTAGGATTTCCTTTAATTCAGACTTATAAGTAACCTTTTTGACTACGACTTCCACTTCGAGGTTATGAAACCGGTGGACTACACTTCTCGGCTAAGTAACCTTTTCTGGGACTACGACCATTTCTAACTACCGTTTTCCTCTTCCCCCACCGTCTCCTACTCTTCAAATCTATTGTAGCGTCTCAGTCACCTGTACTTAGACTTGATTGAGGTCCTTTATCACCACCTGTCTCCTCGGACCGTACGACGGTAAGTACTTCGGTGTCTCTCAGTCTGTACTGAATCGTTAACTTGTTGTCGTTACTGTTTACTTTAAAAATATCTCAACGATCAAAGTTTAATGATAGGTGAAGAGTGAGGTCACAAGAACGGACCTCTTAGGGTCCCTGTCCCCTCGGACCATCCGACGGCAGATACCCCAGCGTGTCTCAACCTGTGCTGACTTCACTGAATCGAATCGAATAAAATAATGGAAGAGTAAGAAAAAAAAAAATTAAAAATTAGTCTAAGAATAGAAATGGAAGTAAGATATATGATCAATTTGATAAATCACGACATAAGTAAAATAAGATAGATTAAACAGAATGTATACTTTAAAATCACATTATAAAATTAAACAATTTATTCGTAACGTCCATACTACCAATCTTTATTTATGATTTGTTTTTAGGTACGTTTCACTTTATTGTATCTTATTTGGTAGAGGGTAGGGTTAAGCCTAAGAGAGTCAGGAAGGTCTACGTCAGTGACATAAGAAAAGAATTCTAAGAAGTTCATTATTAGTATTTAAATTCGTATAAAAGTGGACACAAACCAAATACAAAGTCATATATTTAAAACTAAAAATAACGGGGTCGGAGGACCACTAGAAATGTATGGTTAAATGTATCTAGATTGAGTAAGATAAAGAGAATATGACGAATTGAAACAATACTCAGACGTACTGTTACCTACTTATACAAATAGAAGTACAAAAGGGGTGACAAAAAGTTACAGTTTAATAAAACGTAACTTCAAAAACTTTAAAACATGTATATTCAAGGATCTTAATCGTGACTCAGTTGAAAACTACATAGATTTTAAAACTACAAGTATCAATAACGGTCGTACGGTTAGGTAAACTCGTAGATAAGGATCCAAAATTGACTAAACATAAAGAAAAGGTACTTACCGAATACTTAATCAAAATATACAAAAGAACCTAACGATTAGAAAAGATATGACTAAAACTACCATACAAGTGAAACTGTTATAAATAAGAAAGTTAAGTATCTGTACCCTGTAGGAACACGGAAATTAAAGAAAGTAGTTACAGTAGATCAAAAGTCACATACTTAGAGGTAAGGAACCTATGTAAATAAGGATACATAAAATAAGAACAACAACGATAACATTTACCCTAATAAATTAAATTATTAAGTAATTAAAGACAAAACCCATCAAGTAACATTTATATATATCTATACTGTAAAGTTATACAACTAAAATATGGGATTTTTCAACAACCTACACGAAACATCAATATTCTCAAAACCACACTAATAAACGAAAAATATATACATTTTCACTTTCTTTCACTTTCACTTCAACGAGTCAGTACAGGTTGAGAAACACTAGGGTACCCGACACCGGATGGTCCGAGGAGGTAGGTACCCTAAGAGGTTCGTTCTTATGACCTCATCCAACGGTGAATTCTAATCCAGATGAGACGTGAGAAAATTTATACCAAAGAACAAGAATCATAGCATGTGTAGTACAAATACGTATAATTACACAATTAGTCCTCAAATAAGTAAAATAACTACTTATTATAGGGTAAAATACCTACATAGTAGTAAGAGAAAAAAGATTTGATTCTATGTAAAACTGACAAAGGTCGATAAACGTTAATACTAATTTTGACGAGATTTATAAATGTATCTCAAACACTCTTTTCGTTTGATTGGTCTTTGTTATACGTAATTAATAAAAATTCTGTAATCATCCCTCTTTATTCTTTGTTACTAGTTATTCTCTACTCTTTGGTTAACTCAAGATCCTAAAAGGGTAAAATGGAAATTTTTCAAAGGTACAACACCACGTCTCTCCCTATAGAGTCTTTCTAGGACCACCTAAGTGACTCAACTCCTGTACTGAAAGTCTCAGACTCCTCTGGTTTCGTGTATCTTAAGAATCCGATCTTGTGATGCCTCCCGTCTGGATATCTGGACCCCAACCCTCCCACCTCAATCTGTCGTTCTCTCTTTCTAACTGGTTTCTGGACCTCTCGATCTCTCTCTCTTAAGTCTTGATTTGTCGTATAGAGAGTTCATAAATAGTCTCTTGACTAGACTCGAACGTAAACTCCTTTTATGGACTCCGACCCCTTTCTAAATGGTCTACCTAATCTCTCTTCTCCCGAACCAGGGGTGTACCCCGTCCTTCTTTCGGACAAGAGTGGTCGACCTTTCGAGTATCAAGTGTCTCCGTCACGACAACCAAATAAATAAATAAAATAAAATAAAAATTTGAAATGTATTAACTTAATCAAAACGGTTTATAGTTTTACTTAGGCGGTGTCCGTATGTACACAAGGGGTAGGACTTGGGAGGAGCGAGGAGGGAGGGGTGTGGTAGGGAGACCCAGCAGGGTCACGTGGTCGGGGTTCGTAAGTGATAGCGCGTAGCTTGGACCTGACCGTTGAGCTAAGAATGTACTATAAGATGTACAAAGTTACAGTGAGAGGGTTTAGAAGGTTGGGAGAGGGAGAGGGTGTCTCAGGTATTCTGACAAGATATGTAGTCACAGAGAAAACGACAGAGCATGTGGTCCAATAACAATGGTAGAAAGATTTAAGGTATATATACGTAATCATATGACATAAATACAAAAAGGAAGACCGAATGAAGTGAGACATATTATCCGAGGTCAAAGTAGGTGGAGTAATCTTGACTAAGTTTACATAAGAAAAATTACCGACTCATTATGAGGTAACACGTATACATGGTGTCGAAAGAATAGGTAAGTAGACGACTACCTGTAGATCCAACGAAGGTACAGGACCGATAATATTTGTCACGACGCTACTTGTAACCCCATGTACACAGAGAAAGGGAAGACCAAAGGAGTCACACATACGGGTCGTCACCCTAACGACCTAGTATTCCGTCAAGATAAAGGTCAAAAAATTCCTTAGAGGTCTGAGAAGAGGTATCACCGACATGATCAAACGTAAGGGTGGTTGTCACATTCTCCCAAGGGAAAAGAGGTGTGGGAGAGGTCGTAAATAATAAACATCTGAAAACCTAGCGTCGGTAAGACTGACCACACTTTACCATGGAGTATCACCAAAACTAAACGCAAAGAGACTATTACTCACTACAACTCGTAGAAAAGTACACAAACACTCGGTAGACATACAGAAGAAACCTCTTTACAGATAAATCAAGAAACCGGGTAAAAAACTAACCCAGTAAATAAAAAGACCTCAACTCGACCTCCTCAATGAACATATAAAAACTCTAATCAACAAACAGTCAACGAAGCAAACGATAATAAAAGAGGGTAAGACTTCCGACAGAAAAGTGGAACGATTATCAAAGGTAACTACACGTCTTCGAAAATTCCAATTAATCCAGGTTAAACAAATAAAAACTAAAATAAAGGTTATAAGACCCGCCACCCAGTATCTCCTAGGACGACACTACATACAGTCTCTCACAAAACGGATACAAGAGGAGATCCTCAAAATATCAAAGACCAGAATGCAAATGTACAAATTAGGTAAAACTCAAATAAAAACACATACCACAATGTTTCACCAGATCAAAGTAAGAAAATGTTCACGAACTGGTCTAAAGGGTCGTGGTGAACAATTTCTCTAACAGAAATTAGGTAACATATAAGAACGGAGGAAACAGTTTCTATTCCACAGGTATACACGCACCTAAATAGAGACCCGAAAGATAAAATAAGGTAACTAGATATAAAGACAGAAACACGGTCATGGTATGACAGAACTATTGACGCCGAAACATCATCTCGGACTTCAGTCCATCCAACTAAGGAGGTCAAGGTGAGAAGAAAGAGTTCTAGCGAAACCGATAAACTCCAAAAAACAAAAAGGTATGTTTAACACTTTAATAAACAAGATCGAGACACTTCTTATGACAACCATCGAACTATCCCTAACGCAACTTATATATTTAACGAAACCCATCATATGAGTAAAAGTGATATAACTAAGAAGGTTAGGTACTTGTACCATATAAAGAGGTAGATAATCACAGGAGAAACTAAAGAAAGTAGTCACAAAATATCAAAAGATATATCTCCAGAAACAAAGAAATCCATCTATATAAGGATTCATAAAATAAGAAAGGCAACGTTACCACTTACCTTAACAAAGGAATTAAAGACAAAGACAAAAGAGTAATAATCACATATCCTTACGTTCCCTAAAGACACACAACTAACATATAGGACGTTGAAATGATATCAGTAACTAATAAAGATCATTAAAAGACCACCTTAGAAATCCCAAAAGATACATCTCCTAGTACAGTAGACGTTTATCACTCTCAAAATGAAGAAGAAAAGGTTAAACCTAAGGAAAATAAAGAAAAAGACGAGACTAACGACACCGGTTTTGAAGGTTTTGATACAACTTATCATTACCACTTTCACCCGTGGGAACAGAACAAGGACTGAAATCTCCTTTACGAAAGTTAAAAAGTGGTAACTCCTATTACAAACGACACACAAACAGTATATATCGAAAATAATACAACTCCATACAAGGAAGATAAGGACGAAAGACCTCTCAAAAATAGTATTTACCTACAACTTAAAGCAGTTTCCGAAAGAGACGTAGATAACTCTATTAGTATACCAAAAATAAAAAGTTAAACAATTACACCACATAATGTAACTAACTAAACGCCTATAACTTCTTAGGAACGTAGGGACCCTATTTCGGGTGAACTAGTACCACATACTAGAAAAATTACACAACAACCTAAGACTAACGATCTTAAAACAATTCCTAAAAACGTAGATACAAGTAGTCACTATAACCGGACATCAAAAGAAAAAAACACCGTAGAAACAGGCCAAAACCATAATCCCACTACCACCGGAGTATCTTACTCAAACCTTCAAATGGAAGGAGACTTTAAAAAACCTTCTCAAACTCGTCCTATCCACAGTCGAGAAGAGATTTAAAAACCATCTTAAGTCGACACTTCGGCAGACCTGGCCCCGAAAACAAACGACCTTCTAAAAACTAATGTCAAAGTTAAAGGTACGAACACTACCCAGACAATTCTAAAAGATAAAGAAGGACCAGCTCAAAACCTTTCAACATGAAAACATTCTTAAACAGGTAAAGAAATGCAACAGGTAAAATAACCATATATTAACAACTATCATCAGAGAATACTAGGAAACATAAAGACACAACAGACAACACTAGAGAGGTAAAAGCAAAGATTAAAACAACTAAACTACAAAGAAGAAAACAAAGAACTACTCAGACCGATTACCAAACAGATAAAATAAATAGGAAAGTTTCTTGGTCGAAAACCGAAACAGCTAAAGACGATACCAGAGAAAACAAAGAAAACGTAAATAAAGACGAGATTACAAATTCTAAAGAAAGGAAGATGATTGGGACCCCAAGAAGTAAAGAAGGAAAAGATCAACGAAATCCACATCTCAAGCCAATAAATAAACTGAAAAAAGAACAAAGAACTCCACATGGACATAACGATACTTGAAAGGGGAATCCTGACGAAAATGGCACAGGGTGTCCAAAACCCAACAACACAAAAGTAAAAGTAAGCAAAGATACGTTTAAAACTAAAGAAAAAACTAAAGAAGACACTAAACAACCAATAAGTCGTCGCACAACAAGTCGGAGGTATACAACCTTAAAAATTATCAAAAAGAGGACATTAACTCTAGATTAGAATTACGTAACACCAGTCTTTTTTACGAACCCTACTAAAGATAAAAAAACTTAAATGGTTCCGATCGAAATACCGGGTCCTACACTAGATAAGACCTCTTCCAAGGTACACGTGAACTCTTTTTCCACTTTAAGTAACAAAACCCTACTTTACAGGATATCTATAGTTAATCCAGATTGACCAGATAACATAACAAATTTCAAACACAAAGGAACAATTAAAAGACAAATCAACTAGATAGGTATCCACATTCACCCCATAATTTCAGAGGGTGATAATAACACAATAACAATTAAAGAGGAAAGTATGAACAATCGTAAACAGAATGCATGACACCACGAGGGCACAACCCACGTACATATAAATATTAACAATATAGAAGAAGAACCTAACTAGGAAACTAGTAATACATCACTGGAAGAAACAGAGAAAAGTGTCGGAAACAAAATTTCAGATAAAATAGACTATACTCATAACGATGAGGACGAAAGAAAACCAGGGATAAACGTACCTTTTAGAAAAAGGTCGGGAAGTGAAAGTCAGACATACACAGGGGACAAAACTCCACCCAGAGAACATCTGTTTTATACATCCCCAGAACAAAAACATAGGTAAGTCGGTCAGAAACAGAAACCAACCCCGTAAGTTGGGTAAATGCAAATTCCATTAATGACTATTCATACTAGGGCAACGGTAAATGAAATAACAAAACCCAAACTCAAATATGTGACAAAAACACAAAGGACAGATCTCTTATAGGAAATCATAAACAACCTCTCGACCAAACCACCACGTCTTAAGAGAGTCGAAAACGAACAGACTTTTCGAAAACTAAAGAGGAAGTATGAACTTACTCTAGGAACGACCCATGTTATTAGACCCGACATCCAATAAAAGAAAGTAGTAAAATTCATACAGAACGGTAAGGGAGGACCGAACTTCTCAAAGATAACTCTCTAGTCGACAATAGGAATACCCTTAAGGGAACACACAATAAACAACAAAAAGGGACCGACGAAAATTATAAACAAGAAACACAAACTAGAAACAATTAAACTAATTATACACAGAACCCCACAAAGAGGAACCCAAATAGGACAAACCCTGAGAGACCCAAAGAACCTGAACCCACTAATAAAGGAAGGGGTAAAATCGCTTCAAAAGGTGATAATAGAGGAGTTCATAAAAGAGTACCAGAAAGAAAAACAGAAGAAGAAGACCTTGGGGATAATAAGCCTACAACATCGCAAATCATAACAGGACCTCCAGAGACTCTAACAGGAGTAAAGAAAATTAAGCAAAAAGAAAATAGAAGAGACTAAGTAAATAAAGACGGTAAGATAGAAGATTAAGTGATTAGGATAGAAGACGGAGACAATAAGATAAACAACGGAGGTCTCACAAAAATTAAAGTAAATAACGTAATAAGTAATATATAACTGAGAAAAAATAAAGAAGATCCAGGAACAATTTGGAAAGAACGTAGAAGAGTTAGGAATAGAGGTCCGATAAATAGACACTAAGGTAAAATCAAAGTTCTAAAACCTAGTTAAAGTGATAGTAATAAACCTTAAGAAATAGTCCATCTAAGGGATAGAGAAGGAGGAAAAAAACCAAACCACCCGTAAATAGGACAAGGAAATAGACGACTCATAAGGAGACAGAGAAGTAGAACAAATTTAACGACTCAAACCCCACAGGAAATACATAAGACCGTCAAACACCTCAAGAGAAATAACACCGCAAAGGAGCGACACACACCCAAACATGTCCACCGAACAGTTCCAAAGGACCAATCCCTTCGAACACAGCCACAAGACCACCCACCTCGACATAAAGAAGAGAGACCTCACGTTACTTTACAGGTCATCACTCAATACTCTACAGATATCAAAACCCCACTGAAACCCGTCGGACATAGAACTTCGAGTCCCGACACAAGGAAACGACGACCTCTTAAACGAACCATACAGAACGGGACCTTGAATAACCGGGAACACACCACGAACCAAAGTCACAGTGATACCTCCGTAAACTACTCGAGGACAGTTAATTACAAGGAACCTCAGTCCTCAAGGGACCTCAGTCCCAAACCTGAATTCAGAGGACGAAGACCAATAGTCAGAATAAAAATGTCATCAAAGTTTTGAAGAGGAAGATATGTCGTGGTAACTATTTTGTAGATGTAATTTCTACTTTTCAAAGAGATGCTACTCCCAGTGAGTCTCTCCAAGTGTCCCAATGTACCTCTTCTCTTCTCCCTCCTCCCTCAATCTCCACTGGGTTTACTCTACTCCACTTAGTTATTACCTCGCTCACCCGATCGGTCATCAGTGAAGGAATACACGTGAGGTGTTGACCTGGTGAGTCTCTACAAGTGCCTCAATATGTCTCTTCTCTTCCTCCTCCTTCCACTGTCTCCACCGGTCTTCCTATTTTCCCCCCTTACTTTTCCTCCCTCTGTCTAGGTCGGTCATTAGTCAAGGGATTCACAAGAGGTGGCAGACCTTGTGTGTCTTTAAGTGTCTCAAATCATCTCATCTCCCCAATCCCTCTTCTGTGTCCGCTGGACCACCTCTTTTTCCTCTCAGATTTCCCTCTCTCTCGTCAGTTCGGTCATAAGAACGAGGGATCACTTTTTACCCAGGACTTCTAACCCAAGAATTTCCATGTTTTAACCATTGTTTATGTATTTTCGTTTTTAATTTTTAGGTCTCATCTCAAACCTTAAAGTTTTTATGCTACAATTTCTTTTCTTCTTCCTTTTCTTTCTCTCTTTTTTGCTTGTTTGTTTTAGTTTGTTCCAGCACTTTTAACATTTCTTTCATGTCCATGTTTTAACTATTGATTATGGTTTTTCGTTTTTAATTTTTAGATCTCATCTCAAACCTTAAAGTTTTTATGTTACAATTTTTTTTTTTCTTCTTCTTTTTATTTCTCTCTTTTGTCTGTTTGTTTTTGTTTGTTACAGTGTTTTTAATATTTCTTTTATGTCCATGTTTTAACTATAATAAGTCTATATGTTACAATATATCTTCTTCTTCTCTTTCTTTGTCTCTTCTTCTTTTTTTCTTCAGTGTCTTTAATATATTTTTTATTGATATCCATGTTTTAACTATTGTTTATGGTTTTTCGCTTTTAATTTTCAGATCTCATCTCAAACCTTAAAGTTTTTATGTTACAATTTCTTTTCTTCTTTTTTTTTTTTGTTCCAGTTTTTTAATATTTTATATATATATATACTTCAAACGACTTCTTCTTTTTTTATTCCAGAAAAAAAAAAAAAACGTTTCATTATCCAATATTTTCACTTTTAATTTCCTTGTTATCTCCTGAACTAAAAAAAATAATTTTTTTTTTTTACTAGCATTTTTATTATTTTTATATAGATCCTGAAAGAACCACAACAACACCCAAGTCAAGTAAAAACCGATCAAGGAACCAGTCTGAATATAAAGAGTTCTAGATATCCGGGGAAGGATACATCAGGCATCATTGGTGTCCCAAAACCAGATAACGGACATCGAAGGTTCCGCAAAGGGAGACAATATAGAAGAAGACAAACGATCAGAGAAGTCATAGACCAAAGGCGGGACTGTGTTTCCCCTACCACCTCCTGTGAAAAAAAAAAAAAAAATCCGAATGAACAAGTCAGCACGACACCCCTCCCTCCCTCCTTACGACGTTTGTTTATTGTGACCGCACCCGAGCGTCACGGAGTCGGTGGGACCCAGACGGGGGTGAGTGCCGCGTACATCGGTGGGACGGGTGTGACGAGCCCGAGATCCAACAAGGCGACCCTTGTTAGGCTCCGGCCGGGACCCAACGTACGTGGAGGGTCCAGGTTCGGCGAGTCCGAGTCCGTGAACCCATCAGGAGTCTCCGCGTCTGAGTCAACCCGGACGCAAAACACGAGAAGGGTCCAGGCTCGTCGAGTCCACTACTCCACAAACCGCTCGCGGTTACGACGCTGAATTGCGGAGGGGCGGTGAGCCAATAGACCCACATTTTGGCCGTGTGGAAGAGTCCGTCTACAACTGGTAGGTCTGGGGGTTCTTCAAAATCAATCGTTTCTTCGGACGAATGTCAAAATATCTATTACAGAGAGACCCCGACGCTAACGGGGGAAGGCCGAGACCGACGGACAGTGGCCTCCCCCTTCCAGACGTCGGCCGATAGAGACAAGTCAGGAAACAAGGCACACGCCCGGACCGCCAGAATCCAATCCTGACCGAAAAGCGCACCATCTATAGGGTGTCAGACCAAACGATCGGGTTTAATAAAGCGAGTCTATCGCGAGTCCCATAAGTCCGGTCTAAGAATGAGAGTCACTACGTCGGGCACGGCGCGGAGGGACGGGTCGGGGGCGAACGATTACCGCACACGTCCGCAGACGCGACGAAGAGGCGACCCCCTCAATGGCATCCCGAGCGTTAGACACTCAAAATTAACAAATAAATAAAAAAGAGGGACAATACAACGGGAGACACGAAGGTTTCGAGCCGTGTCTAAGCCGTCACTCCAAAGGACCACAAACCTTTGAAGAGAGAAAAATTCTAAGGGAAGGACCCTGCCTCGAGGCAGGGAGGGAGAAAACAGAGAAAAAAAACAGAAATTATAAAAAAGGATGGAGGAAAGTTTTTCAACCCAACGAAAAGACCCACGGACTACAGGAGACGGCCGTAAGTCTTCAACAAAACACCTTAAATGAGTTGCAAATATACGAGAAAACTACTCAAACACCCCCTCTTTCACAAGAGGGGCAGGATGAGGAGGCGGTAGAACCGAGGAAGAGTTTGTAGAAAATTAAAGTACCGACGTCAGTGGTAGTCGTCACTAAAAACTCGGGTTCTTTATCTCAGACAGTGATAAACATTACTTGAGATAATTAAAACTTATTCTAATGTCATAAATTCTCTATTTGTACACTTTTAGAAGGGGATTAATTTATTTACATACCATAATTAATATCGAATTGAGTAGTATATCTTATATTTGGACATCAGAGTTTTCTCTGTAAAATTGGGTTTGTTATGTAGAAAGGGTTTCTTTAACACCTATAGAATTTTTATAAAAGTTGTTTTATATAGGTAACTTGATCTTTTAATACTTTATAAATTTTCGTATAAAATTAGTAACCTTCGTGAGAATATTATTTATGTAAGTAGTACGGGTTCAATAATTTGTACTCCTATGTAAATGATTTAATTTATTAGTGTGTACAGACAGGACCCTTCTCCTTCAGAACTAACTTTTATACACTATGTAAAGGGTACACGGAGTAAAAGAAAAATACCAGGTCTCGAAAAAGTATCATAAAAAGTAAAGAGGTAAAGAGTCTCATATCTAATCTCCTAAGTCGTATCCCCACTGTTGTCACATTTTGTGTCAGTTTTTAAACAGTTATCCATTTCACCTTCCTCAAGAGTGTATGTATTTTTATGTCCCGTGTTTCTTCTCCTTGTGGTGTCACTACACCCTCGGTGTACACCTGTTCCGAAACTCGGAGGGAAGGACTGATTCTAAGAAGTCCCTCGTATCTTACTGGGGTATCCTCTACTCATTCTCGTACTTCTACTGGTGTGTCTACCGGGGTAGTAACCGGTCGTGACACTCCCGTTACTATACTCACAGTCACGTCCGATCAAAATTGTTTCCCATGTACAGTGTGTGTTTCACCAGGTACTGTAAACCCGGTGTCTTACCTTCCAACATTTGTTTTTCTCCTACTTCCTGTCGTACGTTTTTGGGTGGTTGGGTCCGGTTCTCGTCATCGTCTTGTGTGTGAGCGACTAAGTACTAACAGTTTATTACGTTCCCAAACGTCTACCGGTGTATCGCCAGTATCCGGTACTGGTGGTCCTCATTTTAGAGTCGTGGTGGTTTATTCACGAGGTATTTTTCGACCCGGTACGTTCGAACCTTCCTTTACCAAAAGAAGAGTGTTTACTTCGAAAATTAGTATGAGCCTTACTTCAATCATCTTATTTGTCGTAGGTCTTTACTATTTAAAGGTTCCTTCTTCATGTATCCCCTTAGGTCCCAACCTGACCGGTGGTGTCACTACTGATACTCATGTAACGGGTAGTAACACCGTTACATTTACTCGTTCTTGCGTCGTTTATTTTAGAAGACTGGGGTCCCCGAGACTCACTCGGGGTTCTCCTGTTTGAGTCAGTGTAACAATGAAACAAGGTACCCGTGAAGACAAACAGAATAACGTCTCGAGTCGAGTATTAGGGGACCTACATGTGTAATAACTATCACCGAAGGACTTTAGCACTTGACTAAACAACAAAGTTGTTAATCCGTCATACCTAATAATTCGTGGTTATGAAAGTCTATAATGTTGTGTGTCGAACAATTTCGTAATAAGGATTGTAGTTGTTTGAATGTCTGATTAAGTCTTCGTTCACTGATCTCTGTATACACCTTTTTACTGTATAATAATTTATTTAGTCCACGGTTTTGATCGAAAAGTATACCTTCGATTAACATGTATATCTCTTTTGAATATATTTTTATTTGTGTTTAATTTGCAAATTACCTTTTTGTTTCGTTTCAAATGGAGTATAAATGAAAGGTAAATTATTTCCTACAATGAGAGATGTAAAACCACACCTTCTTAGAAGAATTAGTTAGTAGTTTTAGGGTTTATCTATATAAATTGTTAAAGTTTAAACAGATTCCTGAATCCTTTTCTATGGTGTTGTTATCTGTTTTTATCGAACACCTTTAATAAATTTAAAATTGACTATATGTTTTTCAATATAGATTTAACTTATTTATAAAGATTTGTTAATCGATTATTTACTTTATTTTAATATTTATATATTTGTTCATTCATTTCTGATAGGGATTTACCCGTTTTTTTGTATACTAGTTTACGACTTCGAGTGAACACTTGTCTTTTCATCTTTGACTTCTTTACCGAACGAATAATCTCGTAATCGAATCCAAGAACTTTTAATAAGTTAGTCCAGATGTCCACGATAGATAAAAAAAAAAAAAAACTGTCTACTTGTTTGTCGTAAATCTATTGTATAATTAACTTAGATAGAAAACTGAATGTTTATAGACGGGTACTATTATAGGAGTTTATTAATGTGGACTTTAATTAGAAATTCTTACAGGACCGTTTCCATTTGACTAAAGTCTAGTAATCTTATATTTTCATAGGTCTTTCTCACAATGTCTTATCTTAGTTAGAAGTGTATAAATTATGAGTGTTTACTAAGGACTGTACTTTTAGTGTTTCCTTTTGAGAATTTTTCAATTAAGAATATAGTGGTTACATGGGAACCTTTTGTATTTCGAAACAAGTCGTAAAACACAAAGTTACGTGAAAGACCCGATGGACGTATTCCTCTTACCACAAGTCGGGTGCAAGATCAGAGAGAACGGAAGAGAAGTAGGAAGTGCGTGACTACGGGGGAGACCTTTGTCTGTCGCTCTATGTGCGTGGTAGTGGCCCGGACTTGACCGAGGTACACTGGTTGAGGTGCGAACATCTTTCGGATGAAGTAGAGTCAGTCAGTCTCTTCATAATGAAAAGTTCAACAACTCCAAAAGTTTTAATTATATTTACGTGAGAATGAACTTACGAGACTTAGAACTAATATTTTTCTTTGAGTCTTAAAAGAGTCAACACCCTTAAACAGAACCATTGTTTGTACAATTTCGTTGTGAAATTAGTCTCTCTCTCTTTCGTAGTTTGGCACTACATAACGAAGTGTATTTTAAAACGATAAACAAGAATATGGTCACTTTCACTTTATCGGAAGTGTTCTAAAACTCAGAGTTAGTCAAGACGAAAGGACAGAAGAATGTCGTAACAAGTTGAAACTCAAACATTTCCTACCTCTTATTAAAGTGTATATTTGAAATAATGTAAAACTAAAGTTAAGTCCTCCTTTGACGGTACACTAATGACGATGTTTGTGAGATACTCCATTCGTGTTTCGTGGTATTTGTGAAACAGATGTAAATTGATGTAGTACATACTGACTCAGTAAGTTACCCACGTAGAGGTTCCCACTAAAGACAGATTAATTTAAGTGACCCTGGAATTAGTATTAAAACTCCATCTGACAAATAGAGGTCCCTATGGTGGTCCTATTAGTGACACATCTTGTCCTCAATAGTTTGGGACAGGAGACTCTCTTTTAGAATTCTTTGTTGAACCTAGTATAGTTGTTTTCCCTTTTCAGGTCAGACCCGTCCTTACATTATACATTTGTAAAAGGATAAATTTAGTACAGAAAGTTCCTACCGTCTAGAAAGTCAAATTCGAAACAGAAACTTCTACTATAGACTTGACTAAAGGTCTATACTACTTACTTTTAAAGTCTTATTCAGTAAATTTCGAATAAAGTTTACGTCTATTTCACACGGGGTATTAAACAGTGTATTAAAGTCTGTCCGTTCAACTGTCTTAGTCTCTTCAGAAGGTTTTTATTCGTTGTGAAACCAACTCAAAATTTCATTTTAACTATCTTGTTCTTTTCTACCGTTTCCTTAAGGTACTTTTCCATGTAGTAAATATTTCAGTGTTTCCCAAATTATGCGCACACACACACACACACACACACACACACACACACACACACACAATCGACGAATCAGTTCAGGTTGAGAAACGTTGGGATACTTGACATCCGGAGTTTCGAGGAGACAAGTTACTTAAAGGGTCCTTTCTTATGACCTCACCCAACAGTAAAGGACGAGGTCCTGTAGAAGGGTTGGGTTCTTATTTTGGGTCTAAAGGACGTGATTGTCTTCCTAAGTGACACTTTTCTAGTTTGATACTTAAATCTTCTAGTGAGGGGATCTAATAGAGTCTTGAGTGACTCTGAAGAAAGACTTTTAGAAATAAACCTACAAGGGTAAAGGACTGGTTATTTATGACTACGTCAGGTTATAACAAGAGTAGAGATATTATTAAAATTTTTAAAACATACGTTATAGAGGTTAAAAGTCTCTTCCGTTACCGTTGGGTGAGATCATGAGAACTGACCTTTTAGGGTACCTGTCTCCTCGGAGTATCCGACGTCAGGTACCCCAGTGATCCTCAGTCTGTGCAGACTCACTGAAGTGAAAGGGAAAAGTGAAAGTACGTGACCTCTTCCTTTATCGTTGGGTAGGTCCTACGAAAGGACCTCTTAGGGTCCCTACCCCCTTGGACCACCCGACGGTAGATACTCCAGTGTGTCTCAGTCTGTGCTGACTTCACTGAATCTTCGTCGTCGTCGTAGAGGTTAAAACCTGTAGACGTCAACCCGTAGTGAAATCTATGTATTAAATTTCTCAACGTGTCATATTTCCACAAGAGGTAGAGTAATTTACGATGACGTAAACAAGTTACAGTGACGAGTCTGTTCTTTCGAGTGACACAATAAATAAGTAAATAACTAGAGGGTACTGAATAGGAATGGAAATCGTTTCGAACAACAGAGACGAAAGTTTTACATAGTATCTAAACTAACAGGGATGGGGTAAAGGAAGGACCAGTGAAACCGTCGGAGGAAGTTCATACAGGTACTTTTAAGACCGAAGACTGTTGAACAATAGGATTTCGTCAGGTTACCAAGAGAAATTCAGAACAAGGTAATATAGGGACGTAACGAACTTTGAGGATGTCACCTAAGGTCAGTATATGAGTGTCAAATTACATAGTGAAAATTGTAAGTGTCATTGTTCTTACCCTTAGGGGTAAAAGGTAAACTTCTTTTATTCTAAGTCTTGTAGAGTAATTAAAGTCATTCCAGTGTTTAAAAATTCACTATTTTGATCTTAGACTTAGACAAAAGAAAGTTTTGTTAAATTAAGGAATTGATTATTACTTTTAATATGTTGATACTTCGGACTAAGTGCAATCAATCAGAATATAACACCTCCGAACAAGTGTCAGACTTCTTTCTGAAAAATTCAATAAGTATTTAGAACCTTAAGAAAGTAGATCTTCAACTTTCGACACAATGATGAATTTCTTCATAAAATAAAGGAAGTTGATAGACACGTAAAAGAGGTTTCTCAGAAGACTAACAAGTTTTTAACAAAAATAAAGATGATATCTATTAATTTTTCTTTAAGGTGTCACGTGTCCCCCTTTTTTTTATGAATAGTACAATTCTATTAAATAACCTTTCTGGTCGGTTAAGACACAAAGGTATGATTCTTTGGTCGATAAAGATTCCCTTTAAATAGAGTTCATTAAAGAAGAGGATGATTGAAATTTTATCTTTTATGGGCAGTAAAAAAATCAGGGAGAGTAGGAGAGTTCAACCACATCTGTCTGTTCAACTGAACTCTCAAACTTTCTATAAGAACACGACAGAAATAAGGTACAGACGAAATTCGGAATGTTTTCTGGATGAATTTTTAAATATAGTCAAGAATTTTCCTATAGTAGAAAAAGGGTTATCTCAACTTCTAGTGACCTTTAAGTAAATGTTATAAATTGTAATTTAGTATCTTGTTTGACATTATACAAATTCTAACTAAGAAATAATTAATTTTAGTGATCCTAAAAATTGATTTAAATTTTTTATTTAGACATACATTTCTATGATGTTTGGTGTAGTGTGTAACTACAATTTTTTACACTGTTCCCATTTTTTTTTTTACCAATGAAAAAGTCTAATGACTGTAGTTGTCGTTTTATAGTCGGACTTGTAAAATAAGGTAACCTATTATTAAATAGTACATAAAAGGGTGAACGGTATCGTTCTAAAAGAAAGAAAAACGAACGTACGAATCAGCGAGCACAGGTGGAGAAACACTGGGGTACCTGACGACGAACGGTTCAAGAAGACATGTACCCCTAAGAGGTCCGTTCTTATGACCTCACCTAACGGTAGGAGAGGAGGTCCCCTAGAAGGGTTAGGTCCTTAGCTTGGGTCCAGAGAGAGTTACGTCCTTCTAAGAAATGGTAGACTCGGTGATCCCTTCGGAAAAAAAGAAAAAGAAATCATGAGTTAAGTAAGACACAACCACAAACCAACTCATATATTCGTAAACGATAGTCAAGTCTATCTATATATTTACACATTGGTTAATAATTTAACTTAAATCACACAGATAAAGTCATGTATTTGATACGATACCCACCCCGAAGGGACCATCTAGTCACCTATTTCTTAAACGGACGTTACGTCCTCTGGTCCAAGGTAGGGACCCAACCTTTCTATGGGACCTTTTCCTCGGACCCTTTAGGATACCTGTCTCCTCGGACCGTCCGATGTAAGGTACCCTAACGTTCAACAGTCTGTGCTGAATCACTGATTTAGAGTGTGTGTGGTACGATACACACTCTAGTACCGTTAATTATTTTACCCACTTTAGTATATTTTCAAAAGGGAACGTCCCTAAAATATAATAATGTTATCTAAACTGTTGTTTCTTCCTCTGTCGAATTATTTCATCAACGTCAGAATAGTTGATGTTTAACCATGAACACCACCTGTAAACAGTAAATGAAGGTGTTCCTAATTTAGTGTACGAAGACGGAAGTTGTGTGAGACTTCCCTCAAGTCCTACCTCTCACTCCGTGAGACAAGAGTCCTCTTTTGACTCTTATCCAAAAGTCTACCAATCTATGAAAGTCCTTGACTAAAATACTCAGTTTAAAAGGAGTATAGATCTTTTCGTGATTCAAGGAAGTACCACTCTAGACCAGGAACACTGATCGTCTTTGGAAGACGTTTTTATGTACGAACCAACGTATTTGAGGGAAAGTGGATTTAGTATACATATTACTGGTAGGGAAGGGTAAACAAACCTCGTCGAAGAGTCGATAGCCTCCACGACAGAGTCCGACTTCAAGAGTAATACGAGGTTTATTGTGAACGTTGGGAGTTTAACACGAAAAAAAAGAAAAAGAAAAGAAAAAAAATTTAAAATACAAGAAAAATTTGAAATGTATTAACATAATCAAAACGGTTAATAGTTTTACTTAGGCGGTGTCCATATGTACACAAGGGGTAGGACTTGGGAGGAGGGAGGAGAGAGGGGTATGGTAGGGAGACCCAGCAGGGTCACGTGATCAGGGTTCGTAGGCCATAGGACGTAGCTTGGACCTGACCGTAGAGCAAAGTATGTACTATAAAATGTACAAAGTTACGGTAAGAGGGTTTAGAAGGGTGGGAAAGGGAGAGGGTATCTCAGATATTCTGACAAGATATGTAGTCACAGAGAAAACGACAGAGCATGTGTCCCAATAACAATGGTAGAAAGATTTAAGGTATATATAGCAATAATATGACATAACTACAAAAAGGAAGACCGAATGAAGTGAGACATATTATCCGAGGTCAAAGTAGGTGGAGTAATCTTGACTAAGTTTACAAAAGAAAAATTACCGACTCATTATGAGGTAACACATATACATGGTCCTTCTTTATCTTTTAGAATTGTCTGGGTAGTGTTCGTGTCTTTAACTTTGACATTAGTTTTTAGAAGGTCGTTTGTTTTCGGGTCCAGGTCTGCCGAAGTGTCGACTTAAGATGGTTTTTAAATCTCTTCTCGATTGTGGATAGGACGAGTTCGAGAAGGTCTTTTAACGTCTCCTTCCATTTGAAGGTTTGAGTAAGATACTCCGGTGGTAGTGGGATTATGGT
The DNA here is from genome assembly GCF_002263795.3 of Bos taurus. Taxonomy (NCBI): domain Eukaryota; kingdom Metazoa; phylum Chordata; class Mammalia; order Artiodactyla; family Bovidae; genus Bos; species Bos taurus. The sequence goes on from NC_037336.1 coordinate 105,295,915, forward strand.
TTTGGACTGTTTCTACGGTGTTTTTTTCTTTTGATGTCCGGTTATAGTGACTACTTGTATCTACGTTTTTAGAAATTGTCTAAAGATCGTTAGTCTTAGGTTGTTGTGTAATTTTTCTAGTATGTGGTACTGGTTCACCCGAACTAGGGTCCCTACGTTCCTAAGAAGTTATAGGCGTTTAGTTAGTTACATTATGTGGTGTAATTGTTTAACTTTTTATTTTTGGTATACTAATAGAGTTATCTACGTCTCTTTCGGAAACTGTTTTAAGTTGTGGGTAAATACTATTTTTGAGAGGTCTTTCGTCCTTATCTTCCTTGTATGGAGTTGTATTATTTTCGATATATACTGTTTGGGTGTCGTTTGTAATAGGAGTTACCACTTTTTAACTTTCGTAAAGGAGATTTCAGTCCTTGTTCTGTTCCCACGGGTGAAAGTGGTAATGATAAGTTGTATCAAAACCTTCAAAACCGGTGTCGTTAGTCTCGTCTTTTTCTTTATTTTCCTTAGGTTTAACCTTTTCTTCTTCATTTTGAGAGTGATAAACGTCTACTGTACTAGGAGATGTATCTTTTGGGATTTCTGAGGTGATCTTTTAATGATCTTGATTAGTTACTTATATCATTTCAACGTCCTATATGTTAGTTGTGTGTCTTTAGGGAACGTAAGGATATGTGATTATTACTCTTTTGTCCTTCTCTTTAATTCCTTTGTTAAGGTAAGTGGTAACGTTGCCTTTCTTATTTTATGAATCCTTATATAGATGGATTTCTTTGATTTCTGGATATATATCTTTTGATATTTTGTGACCACTTTCTTTAGTTTCTCCTGTGATTATCTACCTCTTTATATGGTACAAGTACCTAACCTTCTTAGTTATATCACTTTTACTCATATGATGGGTTTCGTTAAAAAAAAAAAAATTTAGTCGTACAGAAAAAGTCACAAAGATTCTGATCTGTACCTCAAGACACTATCTTTATTCTCCGTAGGTAAGATGGTACTCGTTACATTAGTTAGTACCGGTTTGGATTTTCAACACGAAGTCTACTATAGGTTTTCTATCTTTTACCGAAGGTAATCTTCGTGAGAATGTCCGTCCTTTTGATTCATTTGCCATTAATTCACTTTAATAGAATAAAGTCTCTACTTGACCAAATATACATTTTTGTGATTTGTGAATTGTTCTTAAAAAAAAGGTTATGATACGACGTTTCAACATCAGTCTCACATTCAAGAACGGAACAAGGACTAAAATTACCTTTCGAACAGTTTGAAAGCTACAACTCATACTACACTCGACACACAGACAGAACGTGTTAGAATTAATAATATAATTATACAACTTCATGAAAAAAGAGGAAGTTTAAACTACTTTTTTTAATAAAAATGGTACTTTCCTACAACTTAAAGATGTAACTTATTATGTTTCTTCCTTTTTTTAATTCTTTTTTAAGGTAAATATTGTCGTAACTATTTTTGATAATATTAACTCATTTGTATTCGTCCCTACGTTTTCGGAACGTGTGATTCTTGAGGTTTTGTAGTGGTTTTCTACAATCTCTTCCATATGTATCTACCTTTTTACAAGTTCTTGATCTTATAAAGTATAATAATTCTATTGTTCTACTGGATTTCTAGATGTCTAAGTTATGTTAGAGACACTTTTCAGGGGTTTTAAAAACAACCGTTTTTATTTTTTTATGTAGAATTTTAAGTATACTTTACAGTTCCCTGAACTCTATTGGTTTTACTAGTGTCCAGAAGTAAGATTTTGTATGATATTTTAATACCATTAGACTTCGTACACTGTGACCGTGGTTCTGTCTGTCTCTTCAACTTCACCGACACTACCACCTTATCTTTCTGTGACTTAAGTACAGGAGGGTATCTTTGGGATTTTAACGTTGATAAAAACTTCGGTGACAACTACTCTTGTAGGACTTCTGATCGGCCATAAGACAATGATTTCCGTATTTCGTCATTGATGTGTTTCTGGTTATCCTGAACCTATATGTCCGATCTCAATTCAGAGTATGGAGTCCGTCCGTTGTGTGGATTCCCCACGTTAGGTCAATATCTCGAAGAGGGTTTCCTCGTATACGTAGACTCGGGGTGTATCACGATAAGTCGGGTCCCAAGGATGTGTACCTTTCACTTTTTTTACTTTGACAATTAACCAGTCAACACAGGTTGAGAAACGCTGGGGTACCTGGTATTGGGTGGTCCGATGAGACTGGTACCCTAAGAGGTCCGTTCTTATGACCTCACCCACCGGTAAAGGAAGAGGTCCCCTCGAAGGACTGGGTCCCTGGTTTGAACCCAGAGGACATAATGTCCGTATAAGAAATGATAGACACGGTGTCCCCTTTTGATCTGCGGGGGATTTAACATCCTGAAACTTTCTGTTACTCCTAATAAAAAGTCTCTTGGATTCCGGACATCTTTTGTTTCTAAAGAATACCCAGTGTGTGTTTTAGTGTATATCAGGTTCTTCTTTATCTGGAGACTCTCCTTGGACTCAGTCTGTCGAACAACTATAACCCGTCTCGGAGGGTCTCTCCACCCCTTTTTAATGTTAACTGGAACTTTGTATTTATGATCATTGTTTGTAAAATCGGTCGATAGGGTACTGTTCCTGTACCACGACTGCTCGTAGCATAACATTGGGAGTGGATCCTAAAGTCACCACCTTGGGTCAGGTGAGTGGTGGATCCACCGTAGTCAGAACTTTTTGAGGTCTGGTTCGTCGATCGACCCGTTACTGTGTCGGGGTGGGTGAACGGTAGTCCGACCGATCCTGTGGAACTCGGGTATCACCTGGACCCTGGGTGGGTAGTGTACCGGTCGTGGTCGGGACGTAGGAAAGAAGGGATAAAAAGTCTCAATTTATAAAGACAGAGGATTAGACCACTAGAAATGTAAAGAGTTCTGCCAATTATGGTAATACAGTATAGATAGGAGTCCTCTCAACTACAACGTTTCCTAAAATTTTACAAGGAGTTTGTATTTTGATTCTTGATTTAAGAAAGAGTGACGTATCGTTAATCATAAGAGTTTTCTGTACAAAAGTCCAATCTTTACGACCCCAATATCAGAAGTAAGAAAAAGATGGAAATTATCATTTATTTTATTTATTTTTAGTCATGGGACGTAAATGTTGTGTGAAGTACCTAAGTTCGACAAAGCAATTACATCGACTTGTGTACGATGACCCTTCAGACTCCTGTCTACAAGTCAAAATGACTTATGATAGTAGTGGCCACTACGAGCTTGGAGATACAAACCTACTGGAAACGATCGTAAGATTTCAATTAGACGCCAGAATGGATTTCCAAATCTATATTCAATTCTGTCATAAGGAGTTACCAAAAAAAAAAAAAAAAAAAGTGATAACAGGGAATTTAAAGGAAAGAAGTTTTAAGACAAAAGAATTCATGGAGGAGTAAATTTTATCGTTATGGTGTTTATATGATGGATACATACACAAATGCACATAAGTACGTAATACATATTTTTTGTCTTTCTTTACAAGTGGGGTTTTCTTTAATAAAAATAGAACACCATTATCTATCACGGATGTAAAGTTTATGCGTAATCCCTTTTATTTATTTATTTATTTTCTTTCCCCGTATTACACCAATAAATTTGAGTCTGGTTTGGTTTTGAGAACGACACGACGTTTGTTTATGTGTCTAGATATAGGTCGATCAGAATGGAATAGTGTGAGAAATTTTTATAAAAAGTAGAATGGACAATGATTGTTATAATATAAAAATGTAATAAGTCAAGTCAGGTCAAAGAGTCAGCACAGACTGAGAAGTGATGAAGTACTTGACGTCGTGCGGTCCGGAGGGACAGGTAGTGGTTGAGGGCCTCAAGTGACTCTGAGTGCAGGTAACTCAACCACTACGGTAGGTCGGTAGAGTAGGATACAGTAGGGGAAGATGAGGAAGGGGGTTAGGGAGGGTCGTAGTCAGAAAAGGTTACTTAGTTGAGAAACTTATCCACCGGTTTCATGACCTCAAAGTCGAAATCGTAGTAAGGAAGGTTTCTTGTGGGTCCTGACTAGAGGAAATCTTACCTGACCAACCTAGAGGAACGTCAGGTTTCCTGAGAGTTCTCAGAAGAGGTTGTGGTGTCAAGTTTTCGTAGTTAAGAAGTCACGAGTCGAAAGAAGTGTCAGGTTGAGAGTGTAGGTATGTACTGATAACTTTTTTACTATCGGAACTGAAAACAATCGTTACATTACAGAGACGAAAACTTATACGATAGATCCAATCAGTATTGAAAGGAAGGTTCCTCATTCACAGAAAATTAAAGTACCGACATAAGTGGTAGACGTCACTAAAACCTCGGGTTTTTTATTTCAGACTGTGACAAAGGGGTAGATAAACGGTACTTCACTACCCTGGTCTACGGTACTAGAAGCAAAAGATTTACAACTCGAAATTCGGTTGAAAAAGTGAGAGGTGAAAGTAAAAGTAGTTCTCCGAAAACTCAAGGAAAAGTGAAAGACGGTATTCCCACCACAGTAGACGTATAGACTCCAATAACTATAAAGAGGGCCGTTAGAACTAAGATCAAACACTAAGAAGGTCATGTTTTTTCTAGAAGTACTGGGTCTATTAGTGCTACCACACTAGTGAGTGGATCTCGGTCTGTAGGACCTTACACTTCAGTTTACCCGGAATCTTTCGTAGTGATGCTTGTTTCAATCGTCTCCACTACCTTAAGGTCAACTCGATAAAGTTTAGGACTTTCTACTACGACACTTTCACAACGTGAGTTGTACGGTCGTAAAACCTTTCGAGCCGTCACCGTTGTCCTGACCTTTTCGAGTCAAAAGTAAGGTTAGGGTTTCTTTCCGTTACGGTTTCTTACGAGTTTGATGGTGTGTTAACGTGAGTAGAGTGTACGATCATTTCATTACGAGTTTTAAGAGGTTCGGTCCGAAGTCGTTATACACTTGGTACTTCAAGGTCTACAAGTTCGACCAAAATCTTTTCCGTCTCCTTGGTCTCAAGTTTAACGGTTGTAGGTGACCTAGTAGTTTTTTCGTTCTCTCAAGGTCTTTTTGTAGATAAAGACGGAATAACTGATACGGTTTCGGAAACTGACACACATGGTGTTATTTGACCTTTTAAGACTTTCTCTACCTTTACGGTCTGGTGGACCGGACGGAGAACTCTTTGGATATACGTCCAGTCCTTCGTTGTCAATCTTGACCTGTAGGTTTATCCTTTTCCTCATACAGTTCAGACATATAACAGTGAGACGAATAAAATGTAATAATAATAGGTAGATAAGGAGACCCTAGAATAAAAGTGTATTTTTATTGGGAAATAGAAGTTGTACATATGCGTCCAGGGTGTTGAGAGACAGAGTGACTTATTTGTCTTGTTAATACACACCTATTTGATTTATTAGTTTTAAAGACTTTCACTTAAAGAGTACTCCGGGGGGGGGGAAAAAAAAATAGTCATTATGTACAATTGTGATACCGTATCGTTACACTCTTCGGGATACCTGTGTCATGAATGAATTGATAAGTTCCACTATTAGAGTACGAGTTTGTCTTACAGTCAGAGGAGTTACTGACTCAACGAACAAAAGTTGATTCACAAAGAAAGTGGGTTCACCGTGAAGGAAACTTTGAGTCTGTAAACTTAAGGTAAATAACTCAGGTAAAAAGTACTACGGGTACTTCCATTATACAGAAGTCTTTTCTCTAGTAGTCTACTGAAAAGGAACTGTGACCTCCCCAGTGTGGAATCACTGACTCGTACTGATGGTCGTTCTCTCTTCCCAGTTCTCTCATCGGACCATTAACTTCCAGTCGTCTCTCTTATTATTTCACTTTCACTTAGGGGCGTGACGGGGGGCCTTCTCTCATTACGGAGTTACTGTCAGAAGTGTTACACCGGTCACCAGTCTAGGTACAAAACTGAAAAAGTGTAGTACTGTCCTCCTCAAGACACTTCACCCCACTTATGTCCTTAGGTTGAGATTCTCTGAAGTATACGAACGAATTCAAATAACTCAAAGTAAAGGGAGAACGTATGTTACCTCACTTTGAGCTAGTTGATTATGGACAGGGATACTATTCTCTCAAATTCAAACATTTCTTGGACAGTTTTACATACAGAGTATCAACCGGAAGTTGTTATCACTTGAGTGAAGTGAGTGAATTACGGAGGATTTTAAAAGTGGTTTATTTTGAAGGTATAATTTTGTTTCATAGGAATATGTGGTCTAGGTCTGTAAGACAGAGTAATTGAAAAATCCTCTTTGTATTGATACTGACTATATATATATATAAATTCCTTAGTTTTCATCAGTGTGTCATCAACGAGGAGTCCTCTATAATAGTCCTTACTCACTTTTCCTTAAAGTTTTACTCTAAATTTGAATGTTGGTCGTTTTGAAGTGGGTGACTCTAAGGTATATCGGATGTGTAGGAAGTAGTCAAGACTGTGGAAGGTTCAAAAGACAACTTTTTATAATTAAGTACGTCGTAATTAAAAGAGTAAGGAGGTAACTCGGAGACTATATCGGGGGATTTTGTGTTAGTAACCAGAATAAAAGGTAGAAGTTTAGAAAGAAAACCAGAATCTCATCTTTGTAAATGAGTTCTGAAAAGATAAGTGACGGGAACCAAATTAGAGTAGAAAAGAATAGAGGAGGAGTATTATTTGGTGTATAGTAAATCAGAACTAAACAACTTTCCAAATTAAGAGTGGTCTTTAAAGTTTGCTGGTAAATTATCTAATTTACGACTAAGATAGTGGAAGGTCCGGATCTGTAACACTTTTTTTCACAACAAAGGATACTTAAACTCTATTAATACGTGTTAAATGATTTATGGTAATGTGGTCATGGTACAAGTTCGTAATCACATAAAAATTTAATACCTTATTTATCGAGGTCAAGTATTAACTCAGATTCTTTCACTGTAGACACTATTCATTTTACCCAAAGACACTACATCAGTCTCTTTGAATCCAAATATCAATAATTATTACATCCTACTGGACCATAAGTGGTACATATATCTCCTCGTAATGTCCATAAGGGTCAAAAGATTTCAATTGAAATTCGTGAACCAAAAATACTTCTTGTTGTAATCATGAACTAAAATGATTAATTTTTTTTACCCTAAAAACAAAAATGTTTTAGGTTGTTGTGTTCTGAGGTATTAGTATGTTTACAACCACTCCAAAATTTATAAAGAAAAAAATAACTTCGTGTCAATTAAACGTTGCAACCCAATCGAAGTTCACGTGTCGTTCCGTTAAATAAATATTTATATGTATAGATATATACATATTATGTATATATATATATAAGATAAACTCTAATAAAAGGTAAAATCTAATGGTAATGGTATGATTACAAAGAAACATTTTCACTTCACCATATTGAACTTGCAAGTTTTTTACTTATTTGAACATGACGACTTCATATAGTATTGTACACTCTGTTTCGACGTTGTGTAATTGTGGTAGCAGTGTTTTCTCCATTTAGTAATTCTAGTGTCTATTAAAAGAATAGGTACACTTTTTTGTATGGTGTCTGTTGAGGAAACTTTCTTTAACTCAATCTTCCGGATCCAACTTTCAAACATTCCTTTGAAGTAAGATCTCAATATCCAAGACCTGTATTAAATGCCCTCTTCGTACACACTACACTCCGTTCATTTAGTCATTTGGACAGAACCGAAGTTAAACGAATAGACATTTAACCCTTGTTACTATTACTTTGATGGTCAAAACCGACACCTATTTAGTTGACTTCACTTACATGGACCATCTATTATTTCCCAAGTATATTACATGAATATACTTAGTCTAGATGTCTCGTTGTCCAAACCTTTAACTGGTATACGAAAAGACAACTCTAAACGTTCTCTACAAATGACCAAGGAGTTCAGAACCACATTTTTTTACTTTTACAAAATAAATATAAGTTATTTTTTACACTCGGTATCCCTATAAATTCTTTTTCTCTCGTTTAATTCTCATTAAAGTTTTAAAGACGAAATTGAAGAGATAATTTTTCTCTTAATCTCTATCTAACATTTTATAAGAAAGGAAGAAAACAGTCACTGTGAGTAAAACGAAAACTATTTAGGTATCACGTCCCCTTTTAAATCGATAATAAGGAAGTAAGTTGAGGGAGAAGTGGTACGTAAATGGGTTATAAAGATAGGTTACAAACGAGATGGTGTCCCATTCATTTTTACCCCCTTTTTTACTCCAATTCCAGGATACCTTTTCGGTTAAAGTAGTTTCATTGTATATATTTATTAGACTTTTTCGTCGTCATTCTGACCTCTTTTTGAAGAATGAGATGTTAGTAGTTTGACACCTAAATTACAAGAAAAGTAACGGGTAAAACTTGGATACTTGTGACTTTGAAACCGTCACATGTAATTGTATAGTCATACGAATTTTATTACGGATCGGTTCTAATTTTTAGTTGTTCACAATCAAGGACCTAGAGAGAGAGAGAGAGAGAGAGAGAGAGAGGGGGAGAGAGAGAGAGGGGGGGAGAGAGAGAGAGAGAGAAAGAAAATTACTAGATGTTTTAAAGAATTAAAAGAAAGTGTGAAATGTTGTCCATTTACATACATACATATGTAAATGGGAGACTTACATATATTTGTTAGTGAAAGAACCGTCGTACTTGTCGGATTTAGTGAGAGGAGAAGTTGTTTGAGGACTACCATAAAAAGTGGAGACACAAAGAGTGACACATTTACTACCCTAAATTGTACCCTCACTCCTAACGTTTCTTGTATCGGTGTTTAAACAGGTGTCCCATCCACTGGTGTCCTGCGTATATCCACTTATATGTCCCTGGTTTTTTCTCGTGGTGATGGCACTTTACCCTCGGTGTATATCTCTCCCGAAACACGGTACGAAGTCTCGACACCCTAAAGTCTCTCACGTCCTACTGACACATCCTCTACTCCTCGTACTATTTTTTTGTGATTCGTGTAAGGACGTCACAATCGACGGTGGTACTACGGTTCGGACATCCACAGTGACGTCCGCTCAAGGTCGTCACTCTTCTTTAGTGTGTACTTCACTAGTTACTGCAACCCTGGTGTCTTCCAGTTCAATTGTTACTTTTCTTAGACGTGCCACCGTACGTGCTACGGGGGCTCGGTCCGGTGGTGGTGGTCCTCGACCGTCTCGGGGACAGAGTACTACCAGCACATCACGTCTCCGAACTTCTACCGGTGTATCACCAGTATCCTATACCTTTACTCTTCTTACTAGAGACTTGGAGGGTAATACACAAGGTCTTTCTAAACTTAGTCCGTCGGTGAGGTCCTCTACCAAAAGGAGACCATGTCGTCCAGTCAATAGTCAAACCCCCACCACTGTCTCCACTTCTACGGTAGATACTTCCTGTTTACTTACTCTTTCTTCATGTACCCTCGACTTTCACACCCCGACTCCCTCTACCACTACTGTTACTCGTCCAACCGGTCGTGTCATTTATCCTTTTACTCGTTTTTTTGTTATTTGTCGTAAAAGACGTTTACACCTAAGACACACTCGGGGTTCTCTCGTTTAAGTCAGTGCAACAACCCTCCACACTCCTGTAGGTAAATCCTTCATTATGCAAGGATACAGGACTTAATAGATGTTTATTCAAATTTTTATTACTATAGGTAATTGGTGCTTTAATTAAACTAGACTTAAAGAATGTTGTTTCTTTCTTACTAATAAAATGACACCTCGTACAGGAACAGTGAAAACAGAGTCAAGAACAAAGTTCGGAAAAAATTTAAAAAAAGGTTCTATTAAAGGTAGAGATGTCTGTGGATCACGGACAGTGGACAATTTGTGGGTATCTCGTTACAAACCACACATTACATAACTCTTTAGTCACAAGACAGATGTACTTTAGATCTAAGAAGATAATAAAGTCGAGTTTCGCTAAGACGTTTCAGTAGAGTCACGGAGTACTCGGGAAGAGAGACAGGAAGTCGAATGTTTATTATTAAGAGTCTACATAGAACATTCAACTCTTCAAGATATGTGTCTATTCTCAATAAAAGATAAGGTACACTTAAATGTAAACTTGACAGTGGAGAATGACACCTTTCTTTATATGGTAGTTGTTCATACATAACGTTCGTCCCTTGTATCCCTTTGTGTATACAGTGACTACTGTGATACGAACCTTGGTAAGTTTTGTGTTTTCAAAAGTCGTGACAAAGGCGAGAATGGTACACGCGGACGTACGATTCAGTAAAGACAACACAGATTGAGAAACACTGACATACCTGATATCGAGTGGTCCGAGGATACAGGTACCCTAAGAGGTCCGTTCTTATGATCTTACCCAACTGTACGGGAAGAGGTCCTCTAGAAGGGTCGAGTCCCTGACTTGGGTATAGAGAATACAGAAGACTTAACCGTCCTCCCAAGAAATAGTGATCGTGGTGAACCCCGAGAATGGTATCTTAGACGATGATACCGAAGTCACAGACTTTGGATAATCCACTACTCGTTTACAACCTATTCAACGGTAAGTGGTATCCGTTTATCCCGAAGGAACCACCGAATCGACCATTTCCTAGAGGGACTTTACGTCTTCTGGACCCAAGTTAGGGACCCAGTCCTCCTAGGAGATCTCCTCTTTTACTGTTGGGGGAGATCATAAGAACGGACCTCTTAGGGTACCTGTCTTCTCGGACCACCAGATATCAGTACCCCGACATTTCTTACCCTGTACTGACTCTCTGATTGTACGTACCCCTTTAATACTGACGAAGGGTACTGGTATTTGGATCTTCCTAAGGTTCACGAGAAAAGAAGGACGACCTCTCACTTTTTCAACCGAATTTCGAGTTATAAGTCTTTGATTCTAGTACCGTAGGCCAGGGTAGTGAAGTTCCGTTTATATACCCCTTTGTCACCTTTGTCACCGACTGAAATAAAACCCCCCGAGGTTTTAGAGACGTCTACCACTGACGTCGGTACTTTAATTTTCTGAAAGGAACCTTCCTTTCAATACTGGTTGGATCTGTCATATAATTTTTCGGTGCTGTAATGAAACGGTTGTTTCCAGGTAGATCAGTTCCTATACTAAAAAGGTCATAAGTACATACCTACACTCTTGACCTGATATTTTCTTTCGACTCGCGACTTCTTAACTACGAAAACTTAACACCACGACCTCTTCTGAGAACTCTCAGGGAAGCTGACGTTCCTCTAGGTCAGTCAGGTAAGATTTCCTCTAGTCAGGACCTACAAGTGACCTTCCTGACTACAACTTCCACTTCGAGGTTATGAAACCGGTGTAATGCACTTCTCGACTGAGTAACCTTTTCTGACTACGACCCTTTCTAACTCCCGTCCTCCTCTTCCCCTGCTGTCTCCTACTCAACCAGCCTACCGTAGTGACTGAGTTACCTGTACTCAAACCCATTTGAGGCCCTCTATCACTACCTGTCCCTCCGGACCGCACGACGTCAAGTACCCCAACGTTTCTTAGTCTGTACTAACTCGTGGACTTGACTTTACTTGACTATTCTTTGTCTTTATTTGTAAACTTTCCTTCCACTTGAGGACTTTAAATCAAAGACTGTGTAACATAGTACAATCATACTTTTAAAATTAACGGATATCCTTTATTATAAAGGACCTAATTAAATAAAAGTTCTATCACACAAGTAATAAACTATGAAGATAAAAAGTTTTAAGATAATACTATATTAAATTATATTAGTATAAGTCATTTAAATGTTGAAGATATCTGAACCTATATTTTCGAGAAAATCCGCACAAGTCATGTGTTCCTAGAAAGTTCGTTTCCTTTAGGAATAAAAGTTTCAAGATTTTTTTTTATTTTATTACATACCTTCTCTTTCTTTATTATATAACGATCTATTCTATCTATTTCTTGATGTGTATATAATAACATATGTCTCCGATTGTGTTTGCATATTTCATAAATGAATTCTTCACCCCCTTTTTTTTCACTTTCACTTTCAACAAGTCAGCACAGACTGAGAAACGTTGGGGTACCTGATATGTCAGGTAACTTAAGAGATCCGGTATGGATACGTCAGGTGCCTTACGAGGTCCGGTCTTATGGCCCCATCGGAAAGGGAAGAGCTCCCCTAGAAGGGTTGGGTCCCTAGCTTGGGTCCAGAGGACGTAACGTCCGTCTAAGAAATGGTAGACTCGGTGTTCCCTATGACCTCGGGTTCTTATGACCTCACCCATTGTATATGGAAGAGGTCGCCTGGAAGGACTGGGTCCTTAGGTTGGCACCAGAGGACGTAAGGTCCGTCTAAGGAATGGTTGACTCTAAAGTCCCTCATAGATAAATGTTCGAGTGTACAAGTTGTTCATAAAGAACCTTGTTTTGTCACATATATTTGTATGCAAAAGGGTGTGTGACAGTGCTCCACAAAGAGACAAGTAATGTGAACGACAGACTCCCAAGTAATGGTTTATCGGCGTCAAGTAGGTAGGTACTATACGACTTGAAGAGTGAGAAAATACAAAGACGATGTACTAAGGATGCGGAGGAAGAGGGTAGAATGATATCCCAGTCAGTAGGTAGGAAGGACCAATGTCAGATGACCTACTGATTACCCTACCCTTTGAACGGTCTTTAAAACGTTTCTTTTCTGTTCTCTTTTGTATTTATATTATTTTACATAAGACACTTTTATATAAAAACAAAAGTTTTTGTTTACCTACTTATAGAAGTAAAAAATCAATAGGTTCTACTTCTTAAGTATGGACACACCTTTGTTTCACGTTACCGAAGTGGAATAAAGGAATAAGATTTCACTCTGGGGTGTTGTCTCGTTTTTTTCAATATCTCATTTCTTCGTTCTCAATCTACAATAATTATTCCAAATCTTTATTACTGTTTTTTTATTGAAAAACTGAAAATAAACCAAGTTGTTATGAGAAAGATCCTTCTGTGAGATTACCTTTTATAAAAATTGTCTATTTTTATCAACAAATGTCAATATAAGATGTGTTTAAAAGTCTCGACACCCTTTGCTCTTACTTTATCTTACAAGTTGTCACCTCTTTACCTATTAATTTTATATCACACAGAGAAACTAATTATATATCCAAAATAAAATAAAATAAATTGAAATGTTATAACATAACCAAAACGGTATATAGTTTTACTTAGACGGTGTCCATATGTACACAAGGGGTAGGACTTGGGAGGAGGGAGGAGGGAGGTGTATGGTAGGGAGACCCAACAGGGTCACGTGGTCGGGGTTCGTAGGTCATAGCGCGTAGTTTGGACCTGACCGCTGAGCAAAGTATATACTATAATATGTATTACAAGTAACGACGTCGTGACAAATATTATATATCCAAAAATTTCTATAAAAATTTTGAACACGTCATAGTAACTTTGTATGTACTCAACATTGTATTTACCTCTTTTTAAAACTACGTTTAAACTTAACGTATTAATAAGATTAAATTAAGATTGACATAATAATAAGATTACATTTATACAGTATTCTTTATTCCTGAGTTTTATAAAAATGAATATTTAACTATCATAATAAACTCAGATAGAAAGAATTACAAAACATTCGACTTTTTCACTAAATTTACAGTATAGTCACACCTACTCACCACTAATATTCTAAAATTCCAGGTAAATATGGACTCTCAGAGATTAATACTCTAAAGAACCCCCTTTTTATTTTTTTTTATGAATGGATACTTGAACTGTATCCAAGAACCGGTCCCGGGGTTCGTCAACAATCATGTGGTTCTTTCTTCATTTTATCATTCTAAAGTTTTAAGGTTGATCGAGTCGATGTTTTTCATAGAAACAACTGAATTTTCACCACGAAAACCTAACGGAATTTTCATGATGGTGTACAGAACGTATGTCCACTTAAGATATTTCAAAGAATCGATACTGATTATCCTAGAGTCTCCATAACGTAGTAGTAATCATCTAGAACGGTTATTGTGTTAATAAAGTATATTCAATTGACTTGTCATCTCTTGAACATACAGAGAGTAGAAATTAAAAATTGAAGATGTACTTCAGATATACATCTGTTTGATGATTCTGATCTCTTTTTTTCAACTAGTGGACACTTTAATCCATAACCTTTTGTCAACTCAAATAATGCTTCGAAATTATAATATATTTTATTCGTAAGTCCATCTGTTAGTAGACTAAAAATTAAAAATAATTTTATTAAACAAAACTAACTAGATGTAAATAGGTTTATTATTAAAAATTTATAAAAAAAGTCTACATGTAATTGATTATTAGTACTTAGGATAATATGATAACCTTGAAGTGTGGTCCACTTCAAAAGTGTGGTCATGAAGAGTTTTATCAACAAAAACCTATTAAGACCTTAATCTAATTGTTCTACAATTACTTTTATCAAAGGAATAAGTTAATATAGATTTCTACTAATTTCGTAGATAAAGTCAGTAAATGTAAATTAACATAATTAGGTATACCATATCTCTTTATTCGTTACTATAAGTGTTAAGTATCGTTTCTTTATATTCTGTTTCTTATTCTTACGGTAAAAGGTTCCCCTTAAATCTTTGGTCTCGTGATTTAGGGTCCGGTCTTATGAATATAATTTAATAACAAGATATTGATTTCGTCTTACTTGACAAACTATAGTGGTTGACATTCGGGTAATGTTTGTAGGTACTTGTCTTTGTAGCTACATACCTTAATAAAATATTTATATAAATTTAGTTAATTTGAGTATTTATAAGAATACATCTCATTATGAATGCCACAAGTTTATATTAACGTAATTCTTCTTCTTTTATTTAACATGTATTAAGAGTAACCAAGGTCTCTTTCACAGTGACACTTGTTGTACACAGTACTTTCTTTTCTCAAATTATTTTGACTTTGGTGCACTGTTTTGGATCAAACTTTCCTGTGAGGTTATAATGTCACGATATTATTATAAACACTATCGTCCATATTTTCGGACTTCCTCCTAAACTTTGATAGATTTCTTGACACCTTTTAAGACTTTCTCTACCCTTAAGGTCTGGTGGACTGGAAGGAGAACTCTTTAAACATACGTCCAGTCCTTCGTTGTCAATCTTGACCTGTACCTTGTTGTCTGACCACGGTTTATCCTTTTCCTCATGCAGTTCCGACATATAACAGTGGGACAAATAAATTGAATATACGTCCCATGTAGTACTCTTTGCGACCTGACCTTCTTCGTGTTCGACCTTAGTTCTAACGGTTCTCCTTATAGTTATTGGAGTCTATACGTCTACTGTTGTGGGAATACCGTCTTTCACTTCTCCTTGATTTTTCGGAGAACTTCTTTCACTTTCACCTCTCACTTTTTATACCGAATTTCGAGTTGTAAGTCTTTTGACTTCTAGTACCGTAGGCCAGGGTAGTGAAGTACCCTTTATCTACCCCTTTGTCACCTTTGTCACAGTCTGAAATAAAAAGACCCGAGGTTTTAGTGACGTCTACCACTGACGTCGGTACTTTAAATTTCTGTGAATGAGGAACCTTCCTTTCAATACTGGTTGGATCTATCGTATAACTTTTCGTCTCTGTAATGAAACGGTTTTTTTCAGGCAGATCAGTTCCGATACCAAAAAGGACACCAGTACATACCTATACTCTCAACTTGACACTTCTTCCGACTCTCGGTTTCTTAACTACGAAAACTTGACACCACAACCTCTTCTGAGAACTCTCAGGGAACCTGACGTTCCTCTAGGTTGGTCAGGTAAGACTTCCTCTAGTCGGGACTGTAAAGAAACCTTCCTTACTACGATTTCGACTTTGAGGTCATGAAACCGGTGGAGTACGCTTCTCAACTGAGTAACCTTTTCTGAGACTACGACCCTCCCTAACCCCTGTTCTCCTCTTCACCTGCTGTCTACCGACCTACTGTAGTGACTGAGCTACCTGCACTCAGAGTCACTTGAAGCCCCCAACGACTACCTGTCCCTCCGGACCGCACGACACTAAGTACCCCAGCGTTTCTCAGCCTGTGCTGACTCACTGACTAGACTTGACCAGACTAGACTAGACTTTCTTGAGGTACACTAGTCCTAAAACGACTTCACGGTAGAAATTTTATAGAACTTGAACAGAAAGTTGAGACCTTACTTTACATCTCAGTCTAGTCTCTTAATCGTACATACCTGTTTTAGTAGTGAGGATTTCGAGTATTTTCTAACTTTAGGTAAGTCTTATTAGGTAACTCACCAGTAGGTCGGAGATAAATTTATCAATGCCAGACCAATCTCTCTAACAAAAACTTAGGGATGTGGAGAGATCAGATCGAGGAGTTTGGGATCTCATCGTATTTTTCTTCTCTCACATCAATCCAGATTTAGTCACTTCCAAAAACACATTTCTTAATAAGTTTTCACCTCAAGAACCTCGATATGGTCCTTTAGGATGACGATAATACGAGTCAACGAGTTAGTACAAACAGAGAAACGTTGGGGTACCTGACATCGGGTCGTCCAAGGAGACAGGAACCCTAAGAAGTCCGTTCTTAGGACCTCGCTCAACGGTAAAGGATAAGGTCCCCTAGAAGAGTTGAGTTCCTATCTTGGACATAGAGGGTGTAACCGTCCGTCTAAGAAATGTGACTCGGTGAAACCTTTGGGTAAAACCTCTTGTCAACTAGTTATTATGACATTTTCAAGGTCCACAAGTCGTTTCACTAAGTTAATATGTATATGTACATAGATAATAAAAAAGTCTAAGAAATAGGTAAATCCAACAATGGAATGTAACTGGTCACAAGGGAAACGACATGTCATCCAGAAACAACCAATAAACACACCCTCCTCAACTGACTTCGAATAAATCACGAGACGGACTCTTGATACAATAACATTTTTCTATACGTTATGAAGAAAACTGAGTTGACTTTTCTTTCTCAAACTTTGATATTTTTCCAAACGACAACAAAAATAAGTCAGTGATTGATCATAGACCAAAAAACACTGGGGTACCTGACGTTTTTCGGTCCGGAGGGACAGGAAGTGATAGAGGACCTCAAACGAGTTTGAGTACCTCAGTCATTACGATAGATTGGTGTAGTAGGAGGCGACGGGGTAAGAGGAGAACGGAAGTTATAAAGGGTCACAGTCCCAGAAAAGGTTACTCAACCGAAAAGTGCGGTCCACCGGTTTCATAACCTCGAAGTTGGGGTAAGTGGTTGTCAGTCAATAAATTTCTGAATGACTCGTGCCAGGACGGGTGGTCTCGTTCTAGTTCAAAAGGGGTGTCGGTTAGGGAGGGAATTCCTTCGGACGTGTTAGGAGAAGATGAGTAGGTAGTCTCCCGTCTGTCTTCTTCATTATTGATATTAAAGTGTCGGAGGTCTTACTTTTGGTGTCAGT
Source organism: Bos taurus (assembly GCF_002263795.3). Taxonomy (NCBI): domain Eukaryota; kingdom Metazoa; phylum Chordata; class Mammalia; order Artiodactyla; family Bovidae; genus Bos; species Bos taurus. The sequence goes on from NC_037336.1 coordinate 105,313,317, forward strand.
GTCTTGCAATTGTTTTACTAGTGTATCTAGTGTCCGAACACGTTGAGTCACTTCGATACTCGGTACGGTACGTCCTGATAGTTTCTACCTGTCCAGTACCACCTCTCAAGACTGTTTGCACCAGGTGACTTTTCCCTACCGTTTCTTGAAGTCATAGGAACGAACTCTTGGGGTACTTGTTATAATTTTCTCAACACCAAAAGAGTCAGTGATTCAGTACAGACTGAGACACTGGGGTACCTGACTTCATACGGTCCGAAGGGACAGGAAGTGATAGAGGACCTCAAACTAGTTTGAGTACAGGTAACTCGGTTGGTACGGTAGGTTGGTGTAATAAGAGACAGTGTGGAAAAAGAAGGATGGGAGTTAGAAGGGGGCGTAGTTACAGAAAAGGTTACTTAACTGAGAAGTATAGTTTACCGTTTTCATGACCTCGAAGTCGAAGTCCTAGTCAGGAAAGTTACTTATAAGTCCCAGCTAAAGGAAATCGTAACTGAACAAACGAGAAGAACGACAGGTTCCCCTAGAGTTCTTACAACTCAAGTCAAGTCAAGTCGAGTTAGTGTGTCAGCACAGGTTGAGAAACTCTGGGGTACTTAGCATCGTACGGTCCGGAGGAACAGGTAGTAGTTGAGGACCTCAAGTGAGTCTGAGTACAGGTAGCTCAGTCACTACGGTAGGTCGGTAGAGTAGGAGACAGCAGGGGAAGAAGAGGACGGAGGTTAGGGAGGGGGGGGGGGGGGGGGGGGGCAGGTCGTAGTCTCAGAAAAGGTTACTCAGTTGAGAAGCGTACTCCACCGGTTTCATGACCTCAAAGTCGAAATCGTAGTAAGGAAGGTTTCTTTACGGTCCCGACTAGAGGAAGTCTTACCTGACCAACCTAGAGGAACGTCAGGTTCCCTGAGAGTTCTCAGGAGAGGTTGTGGTGTCCAGTTTTCGTAGTTAAGAAACCACGAGTCGAAAGAAATGTCGGGTTGAGAGTTTAGGTATGTACTGGTGACCTTTTTGGTATCGGAACTGATCTGTCTGGAAACAACCATTTCATTATAGAGACGAAAAGTTATACGATAGATCTAACCAGTATTGAAAGGAAGGTTCCTCATTCACAGAAATTTAAAGTACCGACGTCAGTGGTAGACGTCACTAAGACCTCGTGGGGGGGGTTTTTTTTTATTTATTTTATTTCAGACTGTGACGAAGGTAACAATGGGGTAGATAAAGGGTGCTTCACTACCCTGGTCTACGGTACTAGAAGCAAAAGACTTACAACTCGAACTTCGGTTGAAAAAGTGAGAGGAGAAAATGGAAGTAGTTTTCCGAAAAATCAAGGAGAAGTGAAAGACGGTATTCCCACAACAGTAGACGTATAGACTCCAATAACTATAAAGTGGGTCGTTAGAACTAAGGTCGAAGACTAAGAAGGTCGGGTCCCAAAGAGTACTACATGGGACGTACATTCAATTTATTCGTCCCACTGTTATATGTCGGAACCGTATGAGGAAAAAGATAAACCTTGGTCAAACAATGAGGTACAGGTCAAGATTGACAACAAAGGACTGGACGTATATCCAAAGAGTTCTCCATCCAGTCCACCAGACCATAAGGGTAGAGAAAGTCTTAAAAGGTATCAAATAACACAAAGTGTGTCAGTTTCCGAAACCATATCAGTTATCTCGTCTTTATCTACAAAAAGACTTCGAGAGAACCGAAAAACTACTAGGTCGTCTACAACCGTTAAACCAGAGACCAAGGAGACGGAAAAGATTTTGGTCGAACTTGTAGACCTTCAAATACCAAGTACGTAACGACTTCGGACTGAACCTATTAAAACTCGTAATGAAATGATAGTACACTCTAATCAGGTTAACACGTCATCAAACTCGTAAGAAACCGTAACGGAAAGAAACCCTAACCTTACTTTTGACTGGAAAAGGTCAGGACACCGGTGACGACTCAAAAGGTTTAAACGACCAATAGGTCGTGGTTTTTAACTTTCGTAGTTAAGAAAGTGTGAGTCGGAAGAAATACCAGGTGAACCGAGTCTACCATTTCTTAGACGGACTATAAGTTCTCTGGACCCAAGTTAGGGACTCGGTCCTTCTAGGGGACCTCTTTTGTTACTGATGTGTACGATCATAAGAACGGATCTCTTAAGGTTTCTGTTTCCTTGGACCGCCCTATGTGAGGTACCCCAACGTTTCTTACCCTGTAGTGACTCACTTATTGTGAATGAATAATTATTACATCTTACTGAAAAGTCTTTGTAATACCCACAGAGGGTGAAAGAATTTCAAATGGAATCGGTGGACTGAAAATACTTCTGGTTGTGACCATTAACAAAGTGAATATTTTTTTATTATTATTATTAGGTTTCACCTGAAACAAAAGGGGGGTTTTTCTTTAGGTAGAATGATTCTAAACAATCAAAAAAATTTCATAAAAATTTACAAAGAAAATAACCTTTAATCAATTAAACGTTGTGTAACAATCACAAGTCTACGTCTCGTTTCACTAAACTAACACACACACACACACACATGTATATAAGATGACACCGAGTACTCCTCTAGTACTTGAGAAATAACGGTTTAAGTCTGAATTTACCTTAATTCATCCCTTTTGGTGATCTGGTAAGTCCATACTAGATTTAGTTTAGGGAAGACTAATGTGTCACCTTCACTCTCTATCTAAATTCCCTGATATAGACTATCTGTCTCACGGACTACTTGATGCCTACCTCCAAGTGCTGTAATATGTCCTCTGTCCCTAGTTCTGGTAGGGTTTATTTTTCTTTACGTTTTTTTCGTTTTACCGACAGACTTCTCCGGAATTTTTTATCGACACTTTTCTTCTCTTTACTTTTCGTTTCCTCTTTTCCTTTCTATATGGGTAAACTTACGTCTCAAGGTTTCTTATTGTTCCTCTCTATTCTTTCGGAAGGAGTCTCTAGTCACGTTTCTTTATCTCCTTTTATCATCTTACCCTTTCTGATCTCTAGAGAAGGTTTTGAATCTCTATGGTTCCCTTGTAAAGTACGTTTTTACCCGAGTTTTTCCTGTCTTTATAATACCCTAATTGTCTTCGTCTTCTATAATTCTCCTCCACCGTTCTTATATGTCTTCTTGACATGTTTTTTTCTAGAAGTGCTGGGTCTATTAGTACTCCCACACTAGTGAGTGGATTTCGGTCTGTAGGACCTTGCACTTCAGTTCACCCGCAATCCTTCGTAGTGATACTTGTTTCGATCACCTCCACAGCCTTAAGGTCAACTCGATGAAGTTAAGGATTTTCTACTACGACACTTTCACGACGTGAGTTGTACGGTCGTAAAACCTTTTGAGTCGTCACCGGTGTCCTGACCTTTTCCAGTCAAAAGGAAGGTTAGGGTTTCTTTCCGTTACGGTTTCTTACGAGCTTGATTACGTGTTAACGTGAGTAGAGTGTGTGATCGTTTCATTACGAGTTTTAAGAGATTCGTCCGAAGTCGTTATACACTTGGTACTTAAAGGTCTACAAGTTCGACTTAAATCTTTTCCGTCACCTCGGTCTCTAGTTTAACGGTTGTAGGTGACCTAGTAGCTTTTTGGTTCTCTCAAGGTCTTTTTGTAGATGAAAACGAAATAACTGATACGGTTGCGGAAACTGACACACCTAGTGTTATTTGACACCTTTTAAGACTTTCTCTACCCTTATGGTCTGGTGGACTATACGGAGAACTCTTTAAACATACTTCCAGTCCTTCGTTGTCAATCTTGACCTGTACCTCATTGTCTGAACAAGGTTTATCCTTTTGCTCATGTAGTTCCAACATATAACAGTGGGACGAATAAATTGAATATGCGTCTCATGTAGTACTCTTTGCGACTCGACCTTCTTCGTCTTCGACCTTAGTTCTAATGACCCCCTTTATAGGTATTGGAGTCTATACGTCTACTGTGGTGGGAATACCGTCTTGCATTTCTTCTCGATTTCTCGGAGAACTACTTTCACTTTGTCCTCTCACTTTTACAACCGAATTTCGAGTTGTAAGTCTTTTGATTCTAACACCGTAGGCCGGGGTAGTGAAGTACCGTTTAGCTACTCCTTTGTCACCTTTGTCACAGTCAGAAATAAAAAAACCTGAGGCTTTAGTTACGTCTACCACTGACGTCGGTACTTTAATTTTCTGCGAATGAGGAACCTTCCGTTCAATACTGGTTAAATCTGTCGTATAAGTTTTCGTCTCTATAAAGAAACGGTTGTTTCCAGCTAGATAAGTTCCGATACTAAAAAGGTCACCAGTACATACCTACACTCTCAACCTGATATTTCTTTCGACTCGTGGCTTCTTAAATACGAAAACTGGACACCACAACCTCTTCTGAGAACTCTTAGGGAACCTGACGTTCCTCTAGGTTGATCAGGTAGGTTTCCCTTTAGTCAGAACCCACAAGTGACCTTCCTGACTATGACTTCGAGGTTATGAATCCGGTGGACTACGTTTCTCGACTGAGTAAATTTTTCTGAGACTACGACCTTTTCTAACTCCCGACTTTCTCTTTCCCTACTGTCACCTACTCTACCAACCTACCGTAGTGGCTGAGTGACCTGTACTCAAACTCATTTGAGACCCTCAACTACTACCTGTCCCTCCGGTCCTCACGACGTCAGGTACCCCAGTGTCTCTCAGTCTGTGCTGACTCGATGACTTGACTTGACTTACCTAAGATAAACTCTAGGAAAAGGTAATGTCCAATGGAAATTGTATGATTACCACAAGAAAACATTTTGACTTTACTGTATTGAAGTTGAAAGTTATTTCCTTATTTGAAGATGACGATTTTATGTAACGATATACACTCTGTACCGATAACGAAATGTTATAATTAGACTAAAGACAGTATGTAGTTGTACTTAATGGGTATCCGACCTTCAAACATTACATTGAAATAAGATCATATTGTCAAGGAGTCTAGACTCCGTTTATTTAATCATTTGGAGAGAACCGAAGTTTAACAAAGAGACATTTTACCCCTATTACTATGACCATAGTGAAATCATAGTCAAATCATACACCTATTTAGTTGACTTTTCTAACGGACTGTCTATTTTTTCCCCAAGAATTTTATACTTATGTACATAGTATGTATATCCCGTTATAGTAACGTATGATTAGTACACTGAAAGAAGACTCTAAACATCTTATAAAAATGACAACAAGGTTTACTAAGGAGTTTGAACCATAACTCCTTACCTTTTTAAAGAAGACATGAATTCCTTTAACACTCGATACCTCTGTAAAACCTTTTCTCTGTTTTAACTCATTAAACTTTTACAAACGAAAAAAAAAGAGAATCCTTCTTTTAATGTAACACTTAATAAGAAAGAAGGAAAACAACCACAGTGAGTAAAACGAAAACCGTATAAGTATCATGTCTTTTTTTATGACCAACAATAAGGAAGTGAGTTGACAGGGAAAGGGTACATAGATGGATTCTTAAAGATAAGGAACAAACTAAATGTTGTCCGATTTCGTTTTCCTTTTCAAGACTCTAGTTCCAGGATACTTTTGAAGTAGTTTCATTGTATGTACTTTTTTATACTTTTTTTATTGGCATTCTTAGGCCTCCTTTTGAATGAGATGTTTATAGTTTGATTTCCCAAATGTCAACAAGAAAGGTAACAGTATTTGTATCTCTGTAATAGTTTTTGGTAATTTCAATAGTTGTACGGATGGGTATGGGTATAAGTTATTGGTTGTTTACGACAACGACGACGATTCAACGAAGTCAGTACAGGTTGAGACACGCTGGGGTATCTGCCGTCGGGTGACCCGAGACGGTAGGAACCCTAGAGGTCCGTTCTTGTCACCTCACCCAACGGTAAAGGAAGAGGTTACGTACTTTCACTTTTCACTTTCACTTCAGTGAGTCAACGCAGGATGAAAATCGTTGGGGTACCTGACGTTGGATGGTCCGAGGAGGTAGGTACCCTAAAAGGTCCGTTCTCATGACCTCACCCCACGGTAAAGGAAGAGACTTCTACACAGATCGGTTATGATTTAATAGTTGTTTATAATCAAAGTCTCGGAAAAAAAAAAGACAGTTATAAGACGATTCACAAAATCAAAGATATTATTAAATGTTATCCGAGTTCCAATAGTTACGTATATTTAGTAGGAGATTAACCGTAGTACTTGTCGATGTAATGAGAGGAGAAGTTGTTTGAGGAGTGTCGTAAAAAGTGGAGACACAAAGAGTGACACATTTACTAGCCTAAATTGTACCCTCACTCCTAACGTTTTTTGTGTGAGTGGTTGAACAGAAGTCCCATTGACTAGTGGTCTGTCCATATCCACTTTTATGTTCCCTATTTTATCTCGTGGTGATGACATTTCACCCTCGGTGTACATGTCTCCCACAACGTGGTAGGAAGTCTTGGAACCCTAAAGTCCCTCGAGTCCTACTGATACATCCTCTACTCGTCGTAATTTTTGTATTCAGTCGTGTACGGCGGTGACAATCACCGGTGATGGTAAGGGTCGGATCTTCACAACGACGTCCGTTAAAGGTTGTCACTTTTCTTTAGTGTGTACTTCACCAATTACTATAACCCCGGTGTCTTCCAGTTCAGGTGTCATTTATTGTAGACGTGCCACCGTACGTCTTTGTGGGGTTAGGTCCGGTGGTGGTGGTCCTCGACCGTCTCCGGGACAGCGTACTACCGGTACATCACGTCTCCGAACGTCTACCGGTGCATCACCGGTATCCGGTACTGTCACTCCTGCTACTGGACACTACGAGGGTCCTTCACGAAGTCTTTCTCAACTCGTCCGTCGGTCGGGTCCTCTACCAAGAGGAGACCACGTCGTTCAGTCACTAGTAAAACCCCCACCACTTTCTCCACTTCTACGGCAGATACTTCCTGTTCACTCACTCTTTCTTCATGTACCCTAGTCTTTCACACCCTGACTCCCTCTACCACTACTATTACTTGTCCAACCGGTCGTGTCACTTTTCCTTGTACTTGTTTTTCTGTTACTTCTCATAAAAGAAGTTCACACCTAAGACACACCCAGGGTTCTCTTGTTTAAGTCAGTGTAACAACCCTCGGTACTCTAAGTAAATGCTTGAGGGTGGAAGGACCCCGGACTTAACGGATGTTTCTATTTCTTACTATGAACAATTACTCCTTTCTCAATAACAGACTTACAGAATCTTGTTTTTGTCTCGTCAATGTTACTGACACATCGTACAGGAACCATGAAAACGGGACATCAACAAAATTACACAAAAAAAAAAAGAAAAATTAAGAAGGAGGTACTACGAAAGATGGAGAAGTCTGTAGATCAGAGAGAGTGGACATTTGTAGATAACCAATTGAAAATTAAATGGTTCTTTTGTAACCCGATAGATGTACCCTAGACCTAAAAAGAGGACCGAGGTTAAGGTGCACTTAGACTATTCAGTAGAATCACGAGACATGAAGACTCGGAAGGAAAATCAGTTAAATGTTTAACGTTAAGAGTCTAAATAGGACATTCGGATCTCAATGGGGAGTCTACATTCTCAATAAGGGAGAAGATAATCTTAAACGTAGACTTGGGAGACGAGAATGACACCTTTCTGTAGTAGTTATTTATAGATAGTATTCGTCCGTAAAATTCCTAATATATATATGTATGTATGTATGTGTATATATTTTCAGAAACCGTTGAGTAGGAGAGACCATGAATAGTCTTGTGTATATCGTAAGTTAACACAAAGGAGTGAATAGTATCATGGACCGTATTATAGACATCAAGAACTTTGGATAATCTACTACTGATTTACGAACCACTTAACGGTAAAAGGTACCTATTCATATGTTGACGAACAGGATTGGTATTTGAATCCTCTTTAAATTCATAAGAGTAAGAGGACGATACAAATAGTAATGAACTACTCTTTGTTCGAAAACTTTCCTTCGACGTAAGGTTAAATTATTAAAGACTATGAGAAAGACCCCAATTACACTTTTATAAGAACGGAGATTCTTTCTCTTAGAATGACTCAGTAAAATGAAACTTCTACTAATACCGTAAATAATTAACTACAAAATAGGAAATTTTGAAAATAGGTGTATGTTAAATTGTAACAATATAACAACATTTTTATATTTCATTTAATGTCTAAGTCATCTGTACCTATTTTTTGAGAACGTATCCACAAGTTATGTATTCTTAGACAATCCCTTTTATTTAGGAATAAAAGTTTCAAAATTTTACTTTTAAAGTTACACCTCTTGATTGACTTTATCGAACGGTCCATTCTATTTCTCTATCTATTACGTGATATGTTTATATGTATATATGTGTCTCATTGTGTTCATATAGTTTAGACAACGTATGACTACTTATGAATAATGTTCAATTAAGTACCGAATAACTCACGTCGTGAAAGTGTCCTAGTAGTAATAATTTAATCCTCATACTAATTCTAAACCAATATAAAGACGTAAATATAAAACAACTAAATAAAAATATTTAGACCGAAGGAATGTAAATTATGAATATTGAGACTTAGTGGTAAGATGAAGTCACAATTGTACGGTTCGTTATAGTTTTTTATTATATACGTTCCATGTAACATTGATATTTTGATTCTATCTATGAAGTTTTAATTATATCCGACGCCCCTCGACCGACCTCCTGGAGGTGGGCACCGTTTCCAGTACTCCTTCCTCCGAGCTGTATGCGTTTCTGCCCTAGTTCGGAGTCCTCAGGGGGACCTTTAAGAGTTCGTAGATGGGGGTATTGGTCTCGGACGGATGAAATGATGAAACACGAGAGTGGATGTGGAGACTGAAGTGTCCCCCGACAGGGGGTGGTGGAGAAAGTCTCTTCCTCAATTGAATCTCGAGGTCAATTCTTTTTGAGGACCCACACTGTTCTCACAAAATTGGATGTTTGAGGAGACTTCCAAGAGATCGGACGGACTGTCCGAACAGGCCGGTGTACACTAACGAGTGTCGGAGGGTTGGCACTCTTCGTGCTCTACGAAATGTGGAAGATTTTTGTCTAAGAAATCTCTTCAATCTTTTGATAATCATATTCATATTACCCGACTAATCTTTAACATAACCACTTCTCAAAAAGTAAACAACTCGGTTACAAGCGACGATTCAGAGGTGTAGGGAACGGGAATGTGTGTAATTACTTATATATCTTCTTTATTCATAATTGGAAACTATATTTAGTGCAATCTGGAATCCGATTCATTTAAGAAAGGAATTAATTTTGGGTGATGTGGGAGTGGGATATCCTTACATTGAAATAGACCATGGAAGCCTTCCACCTCAGACAAAATTCTTATTAGTGGGGACCTCTTTATTCACAGGACCAACTGACTGGCGACAGTGTTCCTCTCCCAGTATTTAACAGTCGTCCGGGGGACCGGTCTTCTACTACATTGTGGGGATTCTGGAGACATATGTAAACATACTTCGTGGACTGAAACTATTTTCAGTCCTGACGACTGGGGTGTACTGAAAACGTATTATAGAGTCACGTATTTTCATCTGGTACCTTTTATTTCTTAACCCTAGTCAAAGAGCTTTATGACCAGAGGGGTACACCGAGAGAGAGAGTTTGAGACCGACTTCAAAGGTAGACCTCGCGTCTCGGGCGGTACGAATGATTAATACGGACCCGAAGATTCTGGGCTGGCCCCTCCGGAGTCACAGAGGAGAGGAAGCCCTCTTGTCTTCCTGCGGACGTCGGATACATTCACCACGTTCGAAGAATAGAACTTCAAAATAACCAAAGGACGTATTTGGTTCGATGAGTCGGAGAAAAGAGGTGACTTAAAAGGATGACTCGATAGGAGTAAGACAATGAGAAATGTAGAGATTAATTATAGATTAACTTCGATAACATAGAACTAGGAGCGGTTGTGGCAGGGGCGAAGTTTGAGGGACCTAGTCGACCCTGACCTGGAGCCGTTATCCGACAGAAACACACGTCTCCTCAATTGTTTTAAAGTTACGGTATAACGATAATAAAAAGACTTTTTTACATTACTTAAGATAATTTTTCTAATATAATAAACTCTCTTTGAACTCTTTTGGAATGTGGTTGATTTTATTTAGATGTCATATTTGATATGGAATTAAGTATATATTGTGTATTTAAATATATCAGAATATCTCTATGAAATGTGGAGATTTGACATGTACAAAAGTATTCTTTTACACTGTTAGAATTTTTACATAAACTTTGTTTCATATATGAAACTTGATCCTTTAATACTTTTAGGAATTTTCACATAAAACTAGTAACCTTCACAAGTGTATTATTTACTAAAGTAGTACCGGTTCCATAATTGGGACTCATCATTAAATTATAAAGAAACTCGGGGGAAAAAAACCCACCCCCGTTCTTATGACCTCACCCAACGGTAAGGGAAAAGGTCCTCTAGAAGGGCTGGGTCCCTAACTTGGGCCCAGAGGACGTGAGATCCGTCTGTGAAATGGCAGACTCGGTGGATTTATTAGTGTGTTCTGAAAGGACAATTTTCGTTAATAAATAACTTTTATCCACTATGTAAAAGGACTACATAGTAAAAGAAAAACACCAGGTGTCGAAAAAGTACCGTAAAAAGTAGAGTGGCAAAGAGTCTCATATCTACTCACCCAAGTTGTATCCCCACTATTACGACATTTTGTCTCAGTTCCTAAATAGTTGCCTGTTCCATCTTCCTCCAGAGTATATGTATTTTTACGTCCCGTGTTTCTTCTCCTGGTGGTGTCATTATACCCTCGGTGTCCACCTGTTCCGAAACGCGGAGGGATGGACTGGTGCTAAGAAGTCCCTCGTGTCTTACTGGGGTATCCTCTACTCATTCTCTCTTTTCTACTAGTGTGTATAACGGGGTAGTAACCATTCGTGACATTACTGTCATTGGACCCACAGTCACGTTCGTTCAAAATTGTTCCCCATGTACAGTGTGTATTTCACCAGTTACTATAACCCCGGTGTCTTCCCTTCTAACATCTGTTTCTCTCCTACTTTATATGGTACATTTTTGGGTGGTTAGGTCCAGTTGTTGTCGTTGTCTTGTGTGTGAGAGAATAAGTACTACCAGTTTATTACGTTCCCAAACGTCTACCGTTGTATCGCCAGCATCCGGTACTGGTGGTCCTCCTTATATAGTCGTGGCGGTTTTTTCACGGTATATTTTTCGACCCAGTACGTTCGAACCTTCCTTTACCAAAAGGAAGGTATGTGGTTCAGATATTAGTATAAACCACACTGACATCATCTTATTTATCGTAGGTATTTACTATTCGTCGGTTCTTTCTTCATGTATCCCCATAGGTCCTAACTTGACTGGTGGTGTCAGTCCTGTTATTCATTCAACGGGTGGTACCAGTGTTATATCTACTTGTTCTTGTACTGTTTATTATAAAAGACCGGGACCTACGAAACTCACTCGGGGTTTTCCTGTTTAAGTCAATGTAACAAGGAAACAAGGTATCCACGAAGACGGACATAATAAAGTCTCAAGTCCAGTTTTAATGGACATTTATATTAACAATAATCACTTAGGACTTCAGAATTCTATCAAATGAGTATATAAGTGAGTTACTCCTAATATCAAATAATACTAGGTTATGAAGGTCTATAACATTATCTTACGACTCATTATGTAACGGGACGTGGAGTTTTTAGAATTTCTCGTCGTTCATTAATTTTATGTATACACTCTTTTCTTGTGTAATAATTCATTTACTCAACGATGTTAGAGGAAGGTAAACCTTCAACTATTTTAATATATAAATTAATTATACAATATATTTTTTATTTACAACTAATTTCAAAATTATTTTTTCATTTCGTTAAATTTTTTAACGAAGATAAATAATCTCTCTACTAAAGGAGTTAAGATCGTCTCCTTCTTAGAATCGGTTAGTAACCTTAAAGTCTATATATGTAAACTCTTAAAGTCTAAAGAAAATTCCTAAATCCTTTTCTATGTCATCGTGGTTAACTGTTTTATTTGACCTTTTTCTAAGTGTAACATACCTTATTTGTATATAAATTATTTATTTTGTATTAATAGAGATTCGTCAAACGTTCATTTTCACATTTATTTTTACATTTGTATATAAATTTCCTTATTACGTAGATTCACCGGTTGTTTGTATTTCCTTAAGACTTTGAATGAACACTTGTCTTTTCATCCTAAACTTCATTATAGAACGACCGACGTCATAGTAGAACTCAAAACTTTACGGTGACTTAGTTCCAGATGTCTACGATGTAGTAGAAAATTCGTCAAATTGTTTGTTACTCCTTGTATCATTAACTTGGTAGTAGTCCAAATGTCTATAGAAAAGTACTTCTATAGGAGTTTATCAATGTGAACTTAAATTAAAGATTCTTTTGAAGTACAATCTCTTTCTTTAAATCAGGTCTTGTAATCTTTCACTTTTATAAATTTTTTCTTATAATGTTTTGTCTTAACTAACAGTGTATAAAATCATTAGTGTTGATTTGATTTAAAGATTGTACTGAATAATACTTTTAGTGGTTTATTTTGAGAATGATCAGATTTAAGAGTGTTGTGGTTATATAAGAACTTTTATCTTTTGGATCACGTCTGGAACATATGTTTGTCAGTAACCCAATGGACGTATTCTTTTGTCGGTAAGCTAGGGACAAGACTCGAGACTATAAAAGAGGAAAAACAGTATTGACTACGGTTGAGACACTTGTGTTTTTCGGTGTAAGTACGTAGTAGTGAGATGGAACATGACAAAAGTACACCAGTTAAGAAAGGTACAAACGTTCTTTAGTTGAGTAGAGTCAGTAAGTCTTTTTCTAATGGAAAGTGTCACGAACCGAGAAGTTTTACTACCACTTACAGGACAATGAGTTTCATGAACTAACAACTTGTCTCTGGGTTTTATAAACGAGAACCGTCTTAAACACGGTTTGTGGTTGTTTACACTTTAGTTGTAAAAATAATCTCTCTTTTGATCTTTACTAAATGTTTATCAAATTTATTTTTAAGACGACATGTTATAAAATATGGTTAGTTTCACTTTATCACTTTATTAGACTTATCGTATAGTTAAGAATTAGTTAAAATTTCATGAGAGAAGTAACAACTTGAAACCCAAAAGACTTCTTACCTCTTATTAAAGTATTATGTATGTAGCAATACTAAACTCGGGTGATAAATTTAAGAGTTTTCAGACAGTACACTCCACTTCTTTTTTCGGATATTTATGGAATAGATGTAAACTTTATCCCGTGTATAATAACTCAATAAGTTGATCACGTAGAGGTTCCTATTCAGAACAGATTAATTTAAGTAACCCTGGAATTTGTACTAAAACTACCACGTGAGAAATGGAGGTCTCTACGGTGGTCATATTAGTCGTACATCTTGTTCTGAATCTCTCGGGACAGGAGAACTCCTTTTCGATATTTTTCGTCGGACTACAGTAAAGTGGTTTTCTCTTAACAGGTAGAGACGTCTTTATACATTTGAAAGAAAAAATTTTATTACTGGATGTTTTATCCGTTTTGATAAGTGCAAATTCGAAACAGAAACTTTTAGTATAGACTGAACTTAACGCCTTCTATTACCTACTATTATAGTCTTCTTCAGTAAATTTTGGACAAAATTTACATCTATCTAAAAAAAAAAGTGTATCAAACAGTTGTATCGAAGTCTATCCGTTCAACTCCCTCAGATACAATTATACCTTAACCCCTTTATCTTTAAACACGTTGATAATAGGGTAAGTAGAGTTTCACGAGTACTCGGAAGGGGTTCCATCTCTTAAATGATAAGACACAGGATTAACGTTATGTCAAGTTTTCTGAATTCAGATACGTATATATATTACGTAATATATAATATTAATTTGTTCTTTGTATATTATTTTTATTTTCAAAGACTAATAAATATTTAATTTGGTGTCCAATGAGAAATCAAGAGTCAGTAAGAAAAACAGTCAGAGAGAAAGACAGAGGGAATAGAGAGAAAACGAGAGAGAGAGAAAGAGAGGTAGTCAAGTCAACGAGTCAACACAGACTGAAAAACGTTGGGGTACCTGACGTCGTGAGATCCAAAGGGACAGTTAGTGGATGAGGGTCTCGAACAAGTTTGACTACAGGTTCAGTCAATACGGTAGGTTGGTAGAGTAGGAGACAACAGAGATAGAGAATGGAAGTTAAAAAGGGTCGTAGTCCCAGAAAAGGTTATTCACCCAAGAAGTATAGTCCACCAGTTTCATAACTATAAAGGTCCTTTGATCCAAATATTAGAAGTCATAAGATGAGAGTCTTAAGATTGACAGAATCTACTTCTGTGAGTTGAAGTAGAGGAGTTGAGTCTCTGACCTGGTCCTAGAAACCATCATGTCGAGAGACAAAGCGTTTTACCTTTAAGAAATTTTTTATCAGTTGGTCTTTTGAGGATCTGTCTTTAGTTTAACAAACAAATGGTAGAGAGTCACTAGTAACAGTCGAAGGGGACTGTAGATCACTGAACTTTCATTAACAGTATAAACATAAGCGACAAAGGAATAACAAGTCACTAATATGTTCTTATAAATATTCTCAAGATAAGTACCAAAGTTTATCAACTTTTATTGGTTTTATTTAGAATTAACTCTTTCCCTTTTTGTTTGACCCTATGTACGAACTTTACCTTATGATAAATGATTATTTACTCACTTGATAAGTATCTATTTTATTATACGTATTTATAGGTTACGTACCATGGTTCTTCTTCAGTTTAATTTCCCAACATACCATCTGTGTTAGAATATTATCTTTTATGTCCTTTAAGTGGTTTTGACAATTTTGATTATTTTTATAGGTTTGTTCCAACGTCCTATGTTTTAGTTATCTATTTTAAATCAACGTAAATGTATATACTTATTACTTGATAGGATTTTTATTTAATTCTATAATTAGAATAAAGATTATAGTTATCATTCTTATTTTATGTATTCTTATTTAAATAATGTTTGTCACGAAGATACTTATAACCCCATGTGTACAGAGAAAGTTAAGACCAAAGGAACCACACATACAGGTCGTCAACCTAATGACCCAGTATACCGTCAAGATAAAGGTCAAAAAATTCCTTAGAGGTGTGACAAGAGGTATCAGCGACATGATCAAACGTAAGGGTGGTTGTTACATTCTCTCAAGGAAAAGGAGGAGTGGGAGAGGTCGTAAATAACAAATGTCTGAAAAATTATCGTCGGTACGACTGACCGTACTCTACCATGGAGTAAAACCAAAATTAACCGTAAATTACTTAGTGAAAATACTTTTACATTGAATATGGACCAGAAAAACTCCTATATCCTAATACGTTAATCCTCATACTAATTTTAAACCAATATAAAGACGTAAATATAGAACAACTAAATAAAAATATTTAGACCGAAGAAATGTAAATGATGAATAATGAGACTTAGTGGTAAGATGAAGTCACAATTGTACGATTCGTTATAGTTTTTTATTATATACGTTCCATGTAACATTGATATTTTGATTCTATCTATGAAGTTTTAATTATATCCGACAGAGACATACTTCTCCTCACTTGTTTTAAAGATACAGTATAATGATAACAAAAAGACTTTTTACATTACTTAGGAAAATTTTTCTAATATAATAAACTCTCTTTTCTTTTGGAATGTGGTATGACAGAACTATTGACACCGAAACATTATCTCGGACTTCAGTCCGTCCAACTAAGGAGGTCAAGGTAAGAAGAAAGAGTTCTATCGAAACCGATAAGCTCCAAAAAACATAAAGGTATGTTTAACACTTTAATAAACAAGATCGAGACACTTCTTATGGCAACCATCGAACTATCCCTAACGTAACTTAGACATTTAACGAAACCCATCATATGAGTAAAAGTGATATAACTAAGAAGGTTAGGTACTTGTACCATATAAAGAGGTAGATAATCACAGGAGAAACTAAAGAAAGTGGTCACAAAATTTCAAAAGATATATATCCAGAAACAAGTAACGTCGTGACAAATATTATCGGTCCTGTACCTTCGTTGGATCTACGGGTAGTCGTCTACTTACCTATTCTTTCGACACCATGTATATGTGTTACCTCGTAATGAGTCGGTAATTTTTCTTATGTAAACTTAGTCAAGATTACTCTACCTACTTTGACCTTGGATAATATGTCTCACTTCATTCGGTATTTCTTTTTGTGGTTATGTCATATGATTGCGTATATATACCTTAAATCTTTCTACCTTTGTTATTGGGACACATGCTCTGTCGTTTTCTCTGTGGCTACATATCTAGTCAGAATACCTGAGACACCCTCTCCCTCTCCCACCCCTCTAAACCCTTTTATCATAACTTTGTACATATTATAGTACATACTTTACTCAGCGGTCAGGTCCAAGCTACGTACCATGACCTACGAACCCCGACCACGTGACCCTGCTGGGTCTCCCTCCCCTCCCCTCCCTCCTCCCACCTCCCAAGTCCTACCCCTTGCGCCCATATGAACACCACCTAAGTAAAGCTATAAACCGTTTTGATTATGTTATAACATTTCAAATTTTTATTTTATTTTCTCTATGAATTTCTTTTTCTTGTCTTTTGGAATGTGGTTGATTTTATTTAGATGATATATTTGATATGGAATTAAGTATAAATTGTGTTTAAATATATCAGAAAATATCTATGAAATGTGGAGATTTGAGATCTGAAAAACTATCGTCGGTAAGACTGACCACACTTTATAGAGTAACACCAAAAATAAACGTAAAGAGACTATTACTTACTACAAGTCGTAGAAAAGTACACAAACAATCGGTAGACATACAGAAGAAACCCTTTTACAGACAAATCAAGAAACCGGTTAAAAAACTAACCCAGTAAATAAAAAGACCATAACTCGAAGTCCTCAACGAACATATAAAAACTCTAATTAAGAAACAGTCAACGAAGTAAACGATAATAAAAGAGGGTAAGACTTCCGACAGAAAAGTGGAACGAATATCAAAGGAAACATCACGTCTTCGTTGGATCTACAGGTAGTCGTCTACTTACCTATTCTTTCGACACCATGTATATGTGTTACCTCATAATGAATCGGTAATTTTTCTTATGTAAACTTAGTCAAGATTACTTCACCCACTTTGACCTCGGATAATATGTCTCACTTCGTTAGGTCCTTCTTTTTATGGTTATGTCATATGATTGTGTATATATACCTTAAATCTTTCTACCATTGCTATTGGGATATACGCTCTGTCGTTTTCTCTATGTCTACAGATTTTGTCAGAAACCCCGAAACACCCTCTCCCGCTCCCACCCTACTAAACCCTTTTACCGTAACTTTGTACATATTATAGTATACACTTTACTTAACGGTCAGATCCAGACTACGTACCATGTCCTACGAGCCCCGACCACGTGACCCTACTGGGTCTCCCTACTATACCCCTCCCTTCTCCCTCCCTCCAAGTCCTATCCTTTGTACACACGTGGGAACCGTCTAAGTACAACTACATACCGTTTTGGTTATGTTATAACATTTCATTTATCTGAGGTTAATTTTATTTATTTATATGTAATTTTTATTTAAATTGGTTCCTCCACTTTCTAAACATTTGACTGTTAATATACTTGTTTTATTGACACCTTTGAAGAATTTCTCCATCCTTATGGTCGGGTGGAATAGACACAGGACTCTTTAGACATACGTCGAGTCCTTCGTTTTCAATCTTGACCTGTACCTTGTTATCAGACCAAGGTTTAACCCTTTCCTCATGTAGTTCCGACATATAACAGTGGAATGAACATACGTCCCATGAAGTAACACTTTACGACCTGACCCAATTCTTGTTCGACCTTAGTTCTAACGGTCCTTTTTATAGTTATTGGAGTCTATGCGTCTACTTTGATGTGAATGTCGTCTTTCTCTTCTTCTTGATTCCTCGGAAAACTACTTTTACTTTCTCCTCTCACTTTTTCGACGGAATTTTGAATTGTAAGTTTTCTGATTCTAGTACCGTAGACGAGGGTAGTGAAATACCGTTTATCTACCCCTTTGTTACCTTTGTCACTGTCTAATTAAAAGAACCCGAGTTTTTAGTGACGATTACCACTGACGTCGGTACTTTAATATTCTGTGAACGAGGAACCTTCTTTTCGATACTGTTTAGACCTGTCGTATGATTTTTCGTCTCTGTAATGAAACGGTTTTTTCCAGACAAATCAACTTCAATACCCAAAAAGGTTTTCAGTACATACCTACACTCTCAACCTGATATTTCTTTAGACTCGTGGTTTCTTAACTACTAAGTTGTCAAGTTTGACAATACAACCTCTTCTGAGAACTCTTAACGAACCTGACGTTCTTCTAGGTTACTCAGATAGGATTTCCTTTAGTCAGGACTTATAAGAAACCTTCCTGACTACGACTTCGACTTCGAGGTTATGAGACTGGTTGACTACGCTTCTTGAGAGTGACCTTTTCTGGGACTACGACCCGTTCTAACTTCCGTCTTCCTCTTCACTTACTGTCTCCTACTCTACCAACCTACTATAGGTTGGTTGAACTACCTGTACTCAAACTTGTTCGAGACCCTAAACCATTACCTGTCCCTTAGGACCGTACGACGTCAGGTACGTCAGTGTCTCAACATGTGTTGACTCGTTGATTTGACTTGACTTGACTTAATATACTTTATGTATTTAATTTAAGTTCTGTGTTTAATTATCTTTCCATAGGACTCAAGTAGTTACCTTCTCATTTATAATATTTTTACAAGTGTGGTGCATTTAGTTAGATGTCTAAGTTAACAAGAACAACAAGTCGGAGGTTCAGTATTAGTTGACAAACATTGGGATTCCTGATAACGTGTAGTCCCAGGAAACAGAATTTGACAGAGAACCTCAAAAGAGTTTAAGTATCGGTAACTCAGACACTACCATAGATTGTTAGAGTAGGAAACAACGGGTTAAGAGGAAAACAGAAGTTAGTAAGGGTCGTAGTCCTAGAAAAGGTTACTCAACCGAGAAACGTATTCCACCGGTTTTATAACCTCCAAGTCGAGGTGTTGTCAAGGAAGTTACTTATAAGTCCCAAATGAAATCCTAAATGACCAAACTTGAGGAACGTCAGGTTTCCTGAGAGTTCTCTGAAGAGGTCGTTGTGTTAAACTTTACTAATTAGGAAGTCACGAGTCGGAAGAAAGACCTGGTTGATAATATTAAGTACTGTTGATCTTTTTGGTATTGAAACTGATAAACTTGAAACCACCCGTTACAGAGACGAAAAGTTACGTGACAAATCCAAACAGTATCAAAAGGAAGGTTCCTTGTTTATATAAAATTAAAGTACCGACGTCAGTGACAGACGTTACAAAAACCTCGGGCTCTTTCATTTTAGACTGTCACGAAGATGAAAAAGGGGAAGATAAACGGTATTTCACTACCCTAGTCTTCGGTACTAGAATCAAAGAAAGAGACCTCTCCCTCTACCGTTGGGTGAGACCATAAGAACGGACCTCTAAAGGCACCTATCTCCTCTGAACACCCGATGTCAGGTACCCCAGCATTTCTCAGTCTGTACTAACTCACTGATTGTGATCTACCCTGGTCTACGGTACTAGAATCAAAGAAAATTGTAACTCGTAGCGGGATCAAAAATGTGAGAAGAGAAAGTGGGAGTAGCTCTCCGAGAAATCAAGGAGAAGTGAAAGACAGTAATCTCACGATAGTAGACGTATAGACTCTAACAACTATATAGAGGACTGTTAGAACTAAGGTCGAACACTAAGTAAGTCGGACTGTAAGGTATACTACAAGAGGTGTTTCTTTAATTTGTTTGTCTCACTACTATGTGTCGAAACTGTATGAGGAAAGGGTTGAAACTTTGTCAGGTAACAAGGTACTGACCAAGATTACTAACAAAGAAATGGGTGTATGTCCAAAGAGTCTCTTGTTCATTCCGTTAGACCGTAGGGGTAGGGAAATTCTTAAAAGGTGTTAAATAACACCAGGTGTGTCAGTTTCTGAAAACATGTCAGTTACTTCGTCTTCATGTACCTAAAGACTTTGGGGAAACGAAAAAGGTACTAAGTCGCTTACAACCATTAAACTAGAGACCAAGGAGACGGAGAAGTTTTCCGTCAAGGAAGTATACCTTTACAAGTCAAGTACATGATGACTTCAGATCGAACTTCCAAAAACACGTATTGGAATGATCGTACACTTTACTCGTGTTAACATGTAATCAAAATTCTAAGGAACCGTTAAGGGAAGAAACCTTGACCCTACTTTTGACTTAAAAAGGTCAGGACACCGGTGACGACTCAAAAGGTTTAAACGACCGTATAACTTACTTTGTGAAAGTGTCGTAGTAGAAAATCCTAAAATTTATCAAGTCGAATTTAAGGTAGTGGAGGTGATCTAGACAAACTTTTTTTTTTACAAAGGATTCCGGGTGAACGGAAGTATGAGATACTAGAGACCGATATCCACTCACTGGTGTGGTAGTACTAATAGGTCCTGTAATTATGGGAAGAATATATCAATAAGACACATCAGAACGGTGGAAAAGAATTAAACAATACAAAGACGATTCAGAAATGGTAAAGACAGGGAATAATACGGTTAGGAACGTTCTTTTAAGGGAACTATCGGAGTCAAAAGAAATTCTCTGGAGAACAGATAAGTAAGATAACAAAAAGAGATAAAGAAACGTAACAAGTAAATTCTTCCAATAGAGTAACGAGGAACGATAAGAGACCTAGACGTAAGTCAATCCATATAGAAAGGGAAAGGGGGAACGAAAAGTGAAGAGAAGAAAGGAATCAATAAACATTTCCGAGGAGTCTGTTGGCGAAACGGAAGAAAGTAAAAAAACAAACACACCCTACCAAATCCGACGACGGAGGACATGTAACTTTTGAATACAGGTATTAACAAGATCGTGGAACAGATGGTCTAGATTAGGGAACTTAGATAAGTAGTGAAGGTACTATATTAGTATTTATTAAAGTAAATCCAGTATGGACTTATCGGATCACCAAAAGGGATGAAAGAAGTCGAAGTCGGACTTAAAACGTTAGTCCTAGAGTACTAGACTCCGTATCAAGTGAGGTCCAGAAAAAAAAAAAAAAAAAAACGAATGATATATCCCAAAGAGGTAGAAACTGACGTTTATTATATCAGTCAAATAAAAGTCATAACTGGTAGACCATTACAGGTTCACATCTCAGTAGAGAACACAACAACCTTCATCTACAAACGATACTGGTCGTACGAAAGAATTGTCTTGAGATACTCTGAAACGGGACGAAACAACATATGAGTTTCCGGTTTGCACGGACAATAAGACCCATAGACAACTGAAGGATGAAAACGTAAGGTTCGGGGTTATTACTTTCCCTGTAGAAAAAATTTCTTTATATTTTCATTAGTATGATAAGGATACTTTAGTGTATTCTTGGTTTTATCAGTTTCACTAAAACTCTTTCTTTTAATTTAGACCCCTGTGGTGTCAAGGACTAAAGTTTTATGTAATACACTTATATCATTAGTTTTCTCTGTGACCTACATACCTTGTCAGAATACCTGAGACACCCTCTCCCTCTCCCACCCTTCTAAACCCTCTTACCGTAACTTTGTACATTTTATAGTACATACTTTACTCTACGGTCAGGTCCAAGCTACGTGCTATGACCTAAGAACCCCGATCACGTGACCCTGCTGGGTCTCCCTACCATACCCCTCCCTCCTCCCTCCTCCCAAGTCCTACCCCTCGTGTACATATGGACACTACCTAAGTAAAACTATAAACCGTTTTGATTATGTTAATACATTTCAAATTTTTATTTTATATTATTATTATTATTATTTCTCATATCGTAGAGTACTTTTGTCTGTAAATCTGGTCACTTGTCTTATCTTTCGAGTCTTTATTGGGGTGAGTATAGGTTAGTTGAATAGAAAGTTTTGTCCTGGTTCTTATGTAATACGTCTTTCCTACATAACACAACCCTTTTGACCCATAAGTATACGTTTTCTTACTTTAAAGTAGATTCGACATCAAACTTATAAACATAAGAGTTTAAATGTTGAACTTGAGGTTAACAAGTTATACTATCAAAATCCTTCACCTCGCAAACGTCTTAACAATCTAGTACTCCCGACACGGAATTTATTATTTTAATTACAAGAATATTTTCTCCTTATAGTCACTCCTACACGTTTTAAACCTCGGGAAAATGTGACTTGCACCCTGATATTCAACTACGTTGGTGATACTTTCGTTTGGTCAGTTAGTATTTCTTTTAGTCAAGACTTATAAGTAACTTTCCTGACCACGACTTCGACTTCGAGGTTATGAAACCGGTGGACTACGCTTCTTGACTGATTGATCTTTTCTGCGGTTACGACCCTTTCTAACTTTCGTCCTCTTCCCCTACTATCTAATACCAACATATCGTAGTAGCTGAACTACTTGTACTCAAACTCGTTCGAGGTCCTCAACCACTACCTGTCCCTTCGGACCGTACGACGTGAGGTACCCTAGCGTTTCTCAGTCCTTAATGACTCACTGACTTACGTCGACTTGACTGATACTTTTGTATGCATCCAAGGATTTTATTTCATCTTGATTACATACTAGGTTGTTAAAGGGAAGACGCATATGTAGGTATCCTTTAATCATTTATAGAACTTATATATCACCATGAGGGTACAATTAACTTTACAATAAGCGTTATCGGTTTTATACTTTTTAAGATTTACAGACAGTTGTTTATTTATCTGTTTCTTCTACATGTATCTATCCCTTACTAATAATTCGGTACCTTTTCTTCTTTTAATACATAAACTCTTATACCTACTTGTACCTTCTATAATATTCTTTATTCGGTTTATGTTTTTTCTGGGTATGAAATAATAGAATGGACACACACCTTAAATTTTCAGTTTAAATACCTTCGTCTTTTATCTCACATCTAACAGGCCCCGACCTCTCACCCTATTTACCATTTTACGACAAGTTTCCGATATTTGTAGGTCAATACTCTACTGATTCAAGACCTCTAAATTGAATGTACCACTTTGACAATCAGAGAGTCAGTACAGACTGAGACACTGGAGTACCTGACATCGGGTGGTCTGAGGAGACAGGTACCTTACGAGGTCCGTTCTTATGACCTCACCCAACGGTAAGGGAAGAGGTCTCCCCTTGAAGGTCTGAGTCCCTAGTTCGGGTGTAGAGGACGTAACGTCCGTCTAAGAAATGGTAGACTCGGTGGTCCCTTCGTTATCAATTATTATATCATGACACAAGAACTTTATACGACTTAAATCTAAAATCCTAAAAATTGTTTTTTTCTTTCTTTCTTTTGGTACTAAAAAACTCTACTACTTACAGAATTAATCCAATAGACACCATTTGTAAAGTATTACATATCCATATAATTAAGTAGGATAACATGTAGAATTTGTAAATAGTAAAGTTAAACAGTTGATATGGAGTCATTTCAACCAACCTTTTTTCTTTGATTTATTGTAAGACGACGACAACGACGATGATTTAGTGAAGTCAGCACAGGCTGAGACATGCTGGGGTATCTGCCGTCGGGTGGTCCGAGGGGGTAGGGACCCTAAGAGGTCCGTTTTTGTGTCTTCACCCAACGGTAAAGGAAGAGGTTACGTACGTTCACTTTTCACTTTCACTTCAGGGAGTCAGTACAGGTTGAGAATCGCTGGGGTACCTGATGTCGGGTGGCCCGAGGAGGCAGGTACCCTAAAAGGTCCGTTCTCATGACCTCACCCCACGGTAACGGAAGAGGCATATTGTAAGATCTTTATCTGTTTTGATATCCTTGTCTTTACCTAGTCACAAACGGTCCTGGACCCACACTTCGCTCCTCCACTTATATTTCCGTGTACCTCTTAATAAAAACCACTACTTTGTGTCATCAATGTGTTGACATACATAAAACAGTTATGAACTTCTTTAATCTGATTATTTCTATTGATTATATGACACTTCTAAGATGTAATACATTTTTACATTTTATAAGATGTGATACATTTTTGTTTTTTAAGGGATGTAACTTTGTTGTCTGTGAACCTTTTATCTCCTATCTTGTAATAAAAATTAGAATCGTATTTTTCGTTCGATTTTTCCTGTTTTAAATGTTCTTTATGTACTTTAGATATTCTTACGTTTTCTTCTTTATAATTCACCTTTCTGAATGGGTCAATCACCTAATTTTGGGAGTTAAGAGATTTCTATATTTACGAAAGATTTCGTTTAGAATATCTTTTGTGGTTCATTTGAATCAAAAATGATTGAACTAACTTTAAATTAAAATTTTATATTTATACGTTCTTATCTATGTCAAGGTTGTCCTTTATGGTTACTTTTTTGGATCCGTATAATCCATAGCTACACATAAAATTTAGTTTACGTTAATATAGTACATAATTTACCATGTAACTATTTCTCTAGTCACATTGTAGTATTTTCGGACTTATTTTATGTTGGTATACAATATTAAGTCTCATGTTACAACCCTATCGTTTGTTTTAGGACTCTTTCGATATACGTCGGTATTTTTACCGGTATTTTTATTAATATACATAATGGTTGAATTCAGGAATGTTGTGTTATATCCACCGAGTTTTCAAATTTGTATTTTATATTTTGTTATCTTTTAAAAATTTTTAATTTACAACTTTCTTACACTTCTATAACACCACTGTGACTTTATCCCTTTAGGAAAGATACACTCTTCAATTGAGGTTTCTTTTAACACAATCTGAACTAATCCATCTACAATTCATAAAGATGTACCGGTTTTGAAAACGTGTCATATTTTTTAATTTGTGTTTAGTGTTCAAGATTTTTATTAAGGTGTGTTTATTAGTTATACTATTATAGAGATGATATATTAATTTAGTAGTATTAGTCTTAACTTTTACTAAGTGTTAGTTCACTTTGTATTCAAAATTTAATCGTTAAGGTTTTCTCCTTATGGTTAGTAAAACTTGTTTCATTATCTCTGAGTTTTAAGCTCAAAGTTAATTTCATATATTTACTTTGTCACGGAAAGAAGTCTAAGAATTTGTAACATTTAAAAATAGTTCGTGACCAACAAATTTTAGATTAATCTACCGATAAAAGGTCTTACTCTCCTCATTACTTAAACCATGTCAAGTCCGTTATTGACACGTGTAGTGGTAAAATTTACTGAGTAAATTTACAGTAAAATAAAAAAAAAAGTAGGAGTTTGGAAATAAATAAATAAAAAAATTAATTTTTTTTTAATATGTACACAAGGGGTAGGACTTGGGAGGAGGGAGGAGGGAGGGGTATGGTAGGGAGACCCAGCAGGGTCATGTGGTCGGGGTTCGTAGGTCGTAGCACGTAACTTGGACCTGACCGTAGAGCAAAGTATGTACTGTAAAGTGTACAAAGTTACGGTAAGAAGGTTTAGAACGGTGGGAGAGGGAGAGGGTGTCTCAGGTATTCGGACAAGATATGTAGTCACAGAGAAAACACAGAGCATATGTCCCAATAGCAATGGTAGAAAGATTTAAGGTATATATACGCAATCATATGACATAACCATAAACAGGAAGACCGAATGAAGTGAGACATATTATCCGAGGTCAAAGTAGGTGGAGTAATCTTGACTAAGTTTACATAAGAAAAATTACCGACTCATTATGAGGTAACACATATACATGGTGTCGAAAGAATAGGTACGTAGACGACTACCTGTAGATCCAACGAAGGTACAGGACCGATAATATTTGTCACGACGCTACTTGTAACCCCATGTGCACAGAGAAAGGGAAGATCAAAGGAGTCACACATACGGGTCGTCACCCTAACGACCTAGTATTCCGTCAAGATAAAGGTCGAAAAATTCCTTAGAGGTGTGACAAGAGGTATCACCGACATGATCAAACGTAAGGGTGGTTGTCACATTCTCCCAAGGGAAAAGAGGTGTGGGAGAGGTCGTAAATAATAAACATCTGAAAACCTAGTGTCGGTAAGACTGACCACACATTACCATAGAGTATCACCAAAACTAAACGTAAAGAGACTATTACTCACTACAACTCGTAGAAAAGTACACAAACAATCGGTAGACATACAGAAGAAACCTCTTTACAGATAAATCTAGAAACCGGGTAAAAAACTAACCCGGTAAAT
The DNA here is from genome assembly GCF_002263795.3 of Bos taurus. Taxonomy (NCBI): domain Eukaryota; kingdom Metazoa; phylum Chordata; class Mammalia; order Artiodactyla; family Bovidae; genus Bos; species Bos taurus. The sequence continues at coordinate 105,339,544 of NC_037336.1, forward strand.
AAAAAGACCTCAAATCGACCTCCTCAACGAACATATAAAAACTCTAATCAACAAACAGCCAACGAAGTAAACGATAATAAAAGAGGGTAAGACTTCCGACAGAAAAGTGGAACGATTATCAAAGGAAACTACACGTCTTCGAAAATTCAAATTAATCCAGGGTAAACAAATAAAAACGAACATAATGGTTATAAGACCCTCCACCCAGTATCTCCTAGGACGACACTATATACAGTCTCTCACAAAACGGATACAAGAGAAGATCCTCAAAATATCAAAGACCAGAATGCAACTCTAGAAATTAGGTAAAACTCAAATAAAAACATATACCACAATCTTTCACAAGATCAAAGTAAGAAAATGTTCACCAACTGGTCTAAAGGGTCGTGTGACCAATTTCTCTAACAGAAATTAGGTAACATATAAGAACGGAGGAAACAGTTTCTATTCCACAGGTATACACGTACCTAAATAGAGACCCGAAAGATAAAACAAGGTAACTAGATATAAAGACAGAAACACGGTCATGGTATGACAGAACTATTGACACCGAAACATCATCTCGGACTTCAGTCCATCCAACTAAGGAGGTCAAGGCAAAAAGAAAGAGTTCTAGCGAAACCGATAAGCTCCAAAAAACAAAAAGGTATGTTTAACACTTTAATAAACAAGATCGAGACACTTCTTATGACAACCATCGAACTATCCCTAACGTAACTTAGATATTTAACGAAACCCATCATATGAGTAAAAGTGATATAACTAAGAAGGTTAGGTACTTGTACCATATAAAGAGGTAGATAATTACAGGAGAAACTAAAGAAAGTGGTCACAAAATATCAAAAGATATATCTCCAGAAATCAAAGAAATCCATCTATATAAGGATTCATAAAGTAAGAAAGGCAACGTTACCACTTACCTTAACAAATGAATTAAAGAGAAACACAAAAGAGTAATAATCACATATCCTTACGTTCCCTAAAGACACACAACTAAAATATAGGACGTTGAAATGATATTAGTAACTAATAAAGATCATTAAAAGACCACCTCAGAAATCCCAAAAGATACATCTCCTAGTACAGTAGACGTTTATCACTCTCAAAATGAAGAAGAAAAGGTTAAACCTAAGGAAAATAAAGAAAAAGACGAGACTAACGACACCGGTTTTGAAGGTTTTGATACAACTTATCATTACCACTTTCACCCGTGGGAACAGAACAAGGACTGAAATCTCCTTTACGAAAGTTAAAAAGTGGTAACTCCTATTACAAACGACACCCAAACAGTATATATCGAAAATAATACAACTCCGTACAAGGAAGATAAGGACGAAAGACCTCTCAAAAATAGTATTTACCCACAACTTAAAACAGTTTCCGAAAGAGACGTAGATAACTCTATTAGTATACCAAAAATAAAAAGTTAAACAATTACACCACATAATGTAACTAACTAAACGCCTATAACTTCTTAGGAACGTAGGGACCCTAGTTCGGGTGAACCAGTACCACATACTAGAAAAATTACACAACAACCTAAGACTAACGATCTTTAGACAATTTCTAAAAACGTAGATACAAGTAGTCACTATAACCGGACATCAAAAGAAAAAAACACCGTAGAAACAGTCCAAAACCATAATCCCACTACCACCGGAGTATCTTACTCAAACCTTCAAATGGAAGGAGACGTTAAAAGACCTTCTCGAACTCGTCCTATCCACAATCGAGAAGAGATTTAAAAACCATCTTAAGTCGACACTTCGGCAGACCTGGACCCGAAAACAAACGACCTTCTAAAAACTAATGTCAAAGTTAAAGACACGAACACTACCCAGACAATTCCAAAAGATAAAAAAGGACCAGTTCAAAACCTTTCAACATGAAGAGATTCTTAAACAGGTAAAGAAGGAGCAACAGGTAAAATAACCGTATATTAACAACTATTATCAGAGAATACTAGGACACATAAAGACACAACAGACAACACTAGAGAGGCAAAAGTAAAGATTAAAATAACTAAACTAAAAAGAGGGAAACAAAGAACTACTCAGACCGATTACCAAATAGTTAAAATAAATAGGAAAGTTTCTTGGTCGAAAACCGAAACAACTAAAAACGATACCAGAGAAAACAAAGAAAACGTAAATAAAGACGAGATTACAAATTCTAAAGAAAGGAAGATGATTGGGACCCAAGAAGTAAAGAAGGAAAAGATCAACGAAATCCACATCTCAATCCAATAAATAAACTGAAAAAAGAACAAAGAACTCCACACGGACATAACGATACTTGAAAGGGGAATACTGACGAAAATGACACAGGGTGTCCAAAACCCAACAACACAAAAGTAAAAGTAAGCAAAGATACGTTTAAAACTAAAGAAAAAACTAAAGAAGACACTAAACAACCAATAAGTCGTCGCACAACAAGTAGGAGGTATACAACCTTAAAAATTATCAAAAAGAGGACATTAACTCTAGATTAGAATGACGTAACACCAGTCTTTTCTACGAACCTTAATAAAGATAAAAAAACTTAAATGGTTCCGATCGAAATACCGGGTCCTACATTAGATAGGACCTCTTCCAAGGTACACGCGAACTCTTTTTCCACTTTAAGTAAAAAACTCCCCACTTTACAGGATATCCATAGGTTAACTGAGTACTAAGGTGACGATCCTTAGTATGAAATTTATAGTGTTTTTCTCAATTGACGTCTTAATGAATAATATCTTTTTATACTCCTTTATATTTCTCCTGACCTATGAAGTAACAATCACAGAACAGTATTTCAATTCTCGTACTCTGATGACTCTTGGTCGATCTAGATATATCTGACTATACGTTTCTAGAACTCTGACTCGTCATTTTACGTTTTCAATGTATGTTTCCGTATTTATGTTGTATATAAACTTTATACGACATAACCGTTTCCACTAACGGATTTGTTAGAGTCCGTGTCTCATATCTCTGACGTAACCCTTCCTGACCCTCTGTGACCAAATTCTACCCCGTCCCCAAATAAGACGTGATAAGGTAAAATATTTATAAGACGAAAATGATAAATAATAATAAGTTGTATGGAAGTTATAAATAGATTCTTTAATTTTATAATGTGTTTTTAAAGTATACATTCCATTTATTTTAACTTGTGTCTCCAATTAGTCGTATAGTAATTTATAAAATTGATTATGTTATTTACTTACTTTAATTTCTGTTGTTAGACTAAACTTTATTTTAATACTTTTTCATCATTTTCATTTAATTATTTAATCATTAATGACATTATCATACTTTTACGACTAATGAAGTAATATATAACGAATAACTGAGGGATGACATTTCTGTAAGGTAGAAACGTCCATGTCACTATTTGGTCTATAATATGTCAAATGTAAGAAGGTCCCTTTGATAACATTTAGTGTACTTGTATATCAAGTAAGAAGTTGTTATTAATGACATTTAGGAAGTTTCTGTCTTTGTCAAATGAAGTCTAAATACTTCTATAACTTGAAAACCTTAAACCGATTTTATTACTTGAATAAGTTATCAATTAAAGGGAAAAAAAAAAAAAAGAGGTCTCATTGGAGTATCGTAGGTAGTAGAGACTCAAAGAGTCTCACATCAAATTACCTAAGTCGTACCCCCAATACTGACATATTTTGTGTGAGTTACTAAAAAGTCACCCTTTCTAGAATCGTCCAGAACGTATGTACTTTTATGTCCCTTGTTTATTCGTCTTTTAGTGTCACTACACCCTTGGTGTCTAGACCTTTTGAAAGCTGGAGGGAAGGACTGAGTCCAAGAAGTCTCTCACGTCCTACTGAGGTATCCTCTTCTCATTCTCGTCTTTGTGATATCGTCTCCAGTCAGAAGGTAACCGGTGGTGATTCTACGGTTACTGTATCCACAGTCATGTCTGCTCAAAGTTATGTCTCTTGTATAGTGAGTATTTTACTAGTTACTGTACGCCTTTTGGAGGGTGTATCGTGTAATGCACGTCGTGTTGTGTCTGGGTGACAAAGTATTATTGGTTCATTACGTTCCCGAATGTTCGTCAGTGTCCGGTACTGGTTGTCTTGACGTTAAAGACTAGGTGGTTTTTTTACGAGGTACTTATCGACTCAGTACGTTGTAAATTTCCTATACTATAAAGGAAGTTCCTTGTCTAGATTTTAATTTTACCCTCTTTACCTTCTCCTTATTCACGTAGGTATTTACTATTCGATCGTTCTTTTTTCACCTAACCACTGAAGTCCCAGAATTACTGTCGATCTCAGTGTCAAAGGGTGTTCTCAGTTTCACATCTTCTCGTTCTTATATCGTTTTTGTTGAAAGACAAGGAAACCTAGGACACACTCCGGGTCCTCCTGTTTTATGTAATGTAACAAGGAGCCAAGGTAGATCAGACATGTCCTCGACTTCGTCAATGATCATCAATTCAGCGATTCAGCACAGGTTGTGAACCCTGGTGTACCTGACATCGGACTGTCCGAGGAGATAGGTACCCTAAGAGGTCAGTTCTTATGACCTCACCCAACGGTAAAGACCTCGACTCAAATGTACAAACTTCGTCAAGTAGATGTTTAGTTCCACTTTTTTTTTAATTTATGTAACGTTCAAAGGTAGAAAAAATAAGTTAAAATTGGTGCACATACCAGTATCGTTTGTGGGAAAAGGTTGTCGTTTTCTCTTCTGAGATGTGTACCTGTAGTGGTCTACCAGTTGTGGCTTTAGTCTAACTAATATAAAAAACGTCGGTTTCTACCTCTTCGAGATATGTCAGTGGTTTTTGTTCTGCTCCTAGACTGACACCGAGTCTAGTACTTGAGGAATAACGGTTTAAGTCTGACTTTAACTTCTTTCATCCCTTTTGGTGATATAGTAAGTCCTTACTAGATTTATTTTGAGGAATACTGATATGGTACCTTCACTCTTTATCTAATTTCCTCGTTCTAGACTGTCTATCTTACGGATTTCTTGATATCTACCTCCAAGTACTGTAACATATCCTCTGTCCCTAGTTCTGGTAGGGGTACCTTTTCTTTTCGTTTTTTCGTTTTACTGACAGACCCCTCCGGAATGTTTATCGACACTTTTCTTCTCTTCGTTTTTCGTTTCCTCTTTTCCTTTCTATATTTGTAGACTTACGTCTCAAGGTTTCTTATCGTTCTTCTCTATTTTTTCGGAAGGAGTCGCTAGTTACGTTTCTTTATCTCCTTTTGTTGTCTTACCCTTTCTGATCTCTAGAGAAGTTCTTTTAATCTCTATGGTTCCCTTGTAAAGTACGTTTCTACCCGAGCCATTTCCTGTCTTTACCATACCTGGATTGTCTTCGTCTTCTCTTCTTCCCCGTTCTTATGTGTCTTCTTAACATGTTTTTTCTAGAAGTACTGGGTATATTAGTGCTACCACACTAGTGACTGGATCTCGGTCTGTAGGACCTTACACTTCAGTTCACCCGGAATCTTTCGTAGTAATACTTGTTTCGATCACCTCCACTACCTTAAGGTCAACTCGATAAAGTTTAGGACTTTCTACTACGACACTTTCACAACGTGAGTTATACGGTCGTTTAAACCTTTTCAGTCGTCACCGGTGTCCTCACTTTTTACGCAAAAGTAAGGTTAGGGTTTCTTTCCGTTACGGTTTCTTAAGAGTTTGATGGTGTGTTAACGTGAGTAGAGTGTACGATCATTTCATTGCAAGTTTTAAGAGGTTCGATACGAAGTCGTTATGTACTTGCCACTTGAAGGTCTACAAGTTCGACCAAAATTTGTTCCCTCTCCTTGGTCTCTAGTTTAAAGGTTGTACGTCACCTAGTGGATTTTTCGTTTTCTCAAGGTCTTTTTGTAGGAAAAGACGAAATAACTGATACGGTTTCGGAAGCTGACACGGTGTTATTTGACACCTTTTAAGACTTTCTTTACCCTTATGGTCTGGTGGACTGGATAGAACTCTTTAAACATACGTCCAGTCCTTCGTTGTCAATCTTGACTTGTACCTTGTTGTCTGACCAAGGTTTATCCTTTTCCTCATGCAGTTCTGACATATAACGGTGGTACGAATAAATTGAAGATACGTCTCATGTAGTACTCTTTACGACCCGACCTTCTTCGTGTTCGACCTTAGTTCTAACGACCCTCTTTATAGTTATTAGAGTCTATATGTCTACTGTGGTGGGAATGCTGTCTTTCACTTCTCCTTGATTTTTCGGAGAACTACTTTTACTTTCTCCTCTCACTTTTGCAACCGAATTTCGAGTTGTAAGTCTTTTGGTTCTAGTACCATAGACCAGGGTAGTGAAGTACCCTTTATCTACCCTTTATCTACCCCTTTGTAACCTACCCTTTATCTACCCCTTTGTCACAGTCTGAAATAAAAAGACCCGAGGTTTTAGTGATGTCTACCCCTGACGTCGGTACTTTAATTTTCTACTAATGAGGAACCTTCCTTTCAATACTGTTTGGATCTGTCGTATAATTTTCCGTCTCTGTAATAAAACGGTTGTTTCCATGTAGATCAGTTCCGATACCATGAAGGTCACCAGTACATACCTACACGCTCAACCTGACACTTCTTACGACTCGTGGTTTCTTAACTACAAAAACTTGACACCACAACCTCTTCTGAGAATTCTCAGGGAATCTGACGTTCCTCTAAGGTGGTCAGGTAAGATTTCCTGCAGTCAGGACCCACAAGAAACCTTTCTTGCTACGATTTAGACTTTGAGGTCATGAAACCGGTGGACTACGTTTCTTAACTGAGTAACCTTTTCTGAGACTACGACCTTCCCTAACCCCTGTCCTCCTCTTCCCCTGTTGTCTCATATTCTACCGACCAACTGTAGTGGGTGAGCTACCTGCACTCAAACTCACTTGAGACCCTCAGTCACTACCTGTCCCTCCGGACCACACGACGTTAAGTACTCAAACGTTTCAGCCTGTGTTGACTCTCTGACTTGACTTGACTTGACTACCTCATAGATAAACACAGGTTACACAATACCTGTAAAATTAATAGTTTAGTTTATTCCATGTCAAAGGAAGGGAGTCACGATACTACGTATTACTCTCTAGTCTGTTAAGGTCTGCGTACATTATTCACGGTAGTAATACCAAGACCGTGTTTCTGTCTTTATATCTAGTTACCTTGTTTCATCTTTCGGGTCTCTATTTAGGTGCTTGGATACCTGTGAAATAGAAACTATGTCCTCCGTTCTTATATGTTACCTAATCTGTTAGAGAAATTGTTAACCACGACCCTCTTGAACAGTTGGTGAACATTTTCTTACTTTGATCTTGTGAAAGATTGTGGTATGTGTTTTTATTTGAGTTTTACCTAATTTCTAGATTCACATTCTGGTCTTTGATATTTTGAGGATCTCCTCTTGTATCCGTTTTGTGAGAGGCTGTATGTAGTGTCGTCCTAGGAGATACTGGGTGGAGGTTCTTACAACCTTTATTTTCGTTTTTATTTGTTTACCATGGATTAATTTGAATTTTCGAAGACGTGTTGTTTCCTTTGATAATCGTTCCACTTTTCTGTCGGAAGTCTTACCCTCTTTTATTATCGTTTACTTCGTTGACTGTTTGTTGATTAGAGTTTTTATATGTTCGTCGAGTTAAGGTCTTTTTATTTACTGGGTTAGTTTTTTACCCGGTTTCTTGATTTGTCTGTAGAGAGATTTCTTCTGTATGTCTACCGATTGTTTATGTACCTTTCTACGAGTTGTAGTGAGTAATAGTCTCTTTACGTTTAGTTTTGGTGTTACTCAATGGTAAAGTGCGGTCAGTCTTACCGACACTAGGTTTTCGGATGTTCGTTATTTACGACCTCTCCAACACCTCTTTTCCCTTCGGAGAATGTGATAACCACCCTTACGTTTGATCATGTCGGTGATACCTCTTGTCACACCTCTAAGGAATTTTTTGACCTTTATCTTGACGGAATACTAGGTCCTAAGGGTGACGACCCGTATGTGTGGCTCTTTTGGTCTTAACTTTCTCTCTACACATGGTGTTACAAATAGCGTCGTGACAAATATTATCGGTCCTGTACCTTCGTTGGATCTACACGTAGTCGTCTACTTACATATTCTCTCGACACCATGTATATGTGTTACCTCATAATGAGTCGGTAATTTTTCTTATGTAAACTTAGTCAAGATTACTCCACCTACTTTGACCTCGGATAATATGTCTCCCTTCATTCGGTGTTTCTTTTTGTATTTTTATCATACGATTACGTATATATACTTTAAATCTTTCTACCATTACTGTTGGGACATACACTCTCTCATTTTCTTTGTGTCTACATATCTTGTTAGAAAACCTGAGACACCCTCTCCCACTCCCACCCCACTAAACCCTCTTACCGTAACTTTGTACATATTATAGTATATACTTTACTTAGTGGTCAGGTTCAAGCTACGCACTATGACCAACGAACCCCGACCACGTGACCCTGCCGGGTCTCCCTATCATGCCCCTCCCTCCTCCCTCCCCCAAGACCTACCCCTTGTTCACATATGGACACTCCCTACGTAGAACTACATACGGTTTTGGTTATGTTATAACATTTCATTAATTGGAGATTAATTTTATTTATTTACATATAAAATTTTTTTATTTTTCATTTTGTTTTTTTCTTATAAGTGTTTTACGTTTACATTATCATATTTTTTTTAGTTAGTTAGAATTTAGTCCCTTTCGAAGAAACTCTTTAGTCGAAATCGACTCAAAATTTCTTTATCTCTTTCTTGTCCTTTTATCTTTTCCTTAAGGTACTTTTCTACACTATAATATAGTGTTTCTACATTATAACTCTAGGTGTGTTCGATGAAATGTGTAAGTCACACTCATCTAGTTTGATACTTATCTACCAGTGACGGGAATTAACAGACTCTTGAGACTTTGAAGAAAGACTCCCGAGAATCAACCTGTAAGGAGGAAAAGGACTGCTCGTTTACAAAGTAATCAGTTTAAAACACAGACGTCGATATTGAGATGAAATTAAAAGTTTGAACATATTCGTTGTAAAGGTTAAAAACTGTAGACATTAACCAATAGTTAGATGATAAATATTTGGATGTAAATTTAAAAAGGTTTTATTTTTCCATAAAAGGGAAGATATGACGACTATTCTTACGTTTAATAAAGTCGGTCATCTCTTTTGTGATAGTCAAGTCAAGTCAAGTCAGTGAGTCAGTACAGGCTGAGAAATGTTGGGGTACTTAACGTCGTGCGGTCCGGATGGACAAGTAGTGGTTGGGGACCTCAAGTGAGTCTGAGTGCAGGTAGTTCAGTCACTACGGTAGGTCGGCAGTATAGGAGATAGCAGGGGAGGAGGAGGACGGGGGTTAAGGAGAGTCGTAGTCTCAGAAAAGGTTACTCCGTTGGGAAACGTACTCCACCGGTTTCATGACCTCAAAGTCGAAATCGTAGTAAGGTAGGTTTCTTTAGGGTCCCAACTAGAGGAAGTCTTACCTGGCCAACCTAAAGGAACGTCAGGTTCCCTGAGAGTTCTCAGAAGAGGTTGTGGTGTGAAGTTTTCGTAGTTAAGAAGTCACGAGTCGACAGAAGTGTCGGGTTGAGAGTGTAGGTATGTACTGGTGACCTTTTTGGTATCGGAACTGATCTGTCTGGAAACAACCGTTTCATTACAGAGACGAAACCTTATACGATAGATCCAACCAGTATTGAAAAGAAGGTTCCTCATTTGCAGAAAATTAAAGTACCGACGTCAGTGGTAGACGTCACTAAAACCTCGGGTTTTCTTATTTCAGACTGTGACAAAGGTGATAAAGGGGTAGATAAAGGGTACTTCACTACCCTGGTCTACGGTACTAGAAGCAAAAGACTTACAACTCGAACTTCGGTTGAAAAAGTGAGAGGTGAAAGTGAAAGTAGTTCTCCGAAAAATCATGGAGAAGTGAAAGACGGTATTCCCACCACAGTAGGCGTATAGACTCCAATAACTATAAAGAGGGCCGTTAGAAGTAAGGTCGAACACAAAGAAACTCAGGTAGCAAACAGTACTACATGAGACGTATATTCAATTTATTCGTACCACTGCTATATGTCGGAAGTGTATGAGGAAAAGGATAAACCTTGGTCAGACAACAAGGTACAGGTCAAGATTGACAACGAAGGACTGGACGTATGTTGAAAGAGTTCTCCGTCCAGTCCACCAAACCATAAGGGTGGAGAAAGTCTTAAAAGGTGTCAAATAACACTAAGTGTGTCAGTTTCCGAAACCGAATCAGTTATTTCGTCTTTCTATACAAAAAGACCTTGAGACAACGAAAAAGGTACTAGGTCATCTACAACCGTTAAACCAGAGACCAAGGAGACGGAAAAGATTTTGCTCGAATTTGTAGACCTTCAAGTGCCAAGTGTATGACGACTTCGGACCGAACCTCTTAAAACTCGTAATGAAATGATCGTACACTCTACTCACGTTCACACACCATCAAACTCGTAAGAAACCGTAACGGAAAGAAACCCTAACCTTACTTTTGACTGGAAAAGGTCAGGACACCAGTGACGACTCAAAAGGTTTAACCGACCGTATAACTCACGTTGTGAAAGTGTCGTATTAGAAAGTCCTAAACTTTATCGAGGTGACCTTAAGGTAATGGAGGTGATCGAAACAAGTATCACTACGAAAGATTCCGGGTGAACTGAAGTGTAAGGTCCTACAGACCGAGATCCCCTCACTGGTGTGGTAGTACTAATAGACCCAGTACTTATAGAAAAACCATGTCAAGTAGACACATAAGAACGGTGGAGAAGAATTATAGAAGACGAAAACAATCCAGGTATGGTAAAGACAGGGAATAGCTCGGGTAGAAACGTACTTTATAAGGGAACCATAGATATTCAAAGAACTTCTCTAGAGATCAGAAAGGGAAAGACAAAAAAAGGAGATAAAGAATGTAACTAGAGACTCCTTCCGAAAGAATAGAGAAGGACGATAAGAAACCTTGAGACGTAAGTCTACTATATATTTTTTATAAATATATTTAGACTATATATATTTAGAAAGGAAACGAGGAAACGAAAAACGAAGAGAAGAAAGGTGTCGATAAACATTCTGGTTCCCTTGTAAAGTACGTTTCTACCCGAGTTATTTCCTGTCTTTACCATACCTGGATTGTCTTCGTCTTCTATAATTCTTCTCCACCGTTCTTATGTGTCTTTTTGACTAGTTTTTTCTAGAAGTGTTGGGTCTATTAGTGCTACCACACTAGTGACTGGATCTCGGTCTGTAGGACCTTACACTTCAGTTCACCCGGAATCTGTCGTAGTGATGCTTGTTTCGCTCACCTCCACTACCTTAAGGTCACCTCGATAAAGTTTAGGACTTTCTACTACGACACTTTCACAACGTGAGTTATACGGTCGTTTAAACCTTTTGAGTCGTCACCGGTGTCCTGACCTTTTCAGTCAAAAGTAAGGTTATGGTTTCTTTCCGTTACGGTTTCTTACGAGTCTGATGACGTGTTAAACGTGAGTAGATCACGTTAATGATCATTTCATTACGAGTTATAAGAGGTTCGGTCCGAAGTCGTTATGTACTTGGTACTTGAAGGTCTACAAGTTCGACCAAAATCTTTTCCGTTTCCTTGGTCTCTGGTTTAACGGTTGTAGACGACCTAGTACCTTTTCCGTTCTCTCAAGGTCTTTTTGTAGAGAAAGACGAAATAACTGATTCGGTTTCGGAAACTGACACACTTAGTGTTATTTGACACCTATTAAGACTTTCTCTACCCTTATGGTCTGGTGGACTGGACGGAGAACTCTTAAGACATACGTCCAGTCCTTCGTCGTCAATCTTGACCTGTACCTTGTTGTCTGACCAAGGTTTATCCTTTTCCTCATACGTTGCGACATATAACAGTGGTACGAAAAAATTGAATATACGTCTCATGTAGTACTCTTTGTGACCTGACCTTCTTCGTGTTAGACCTTACTTCTAACGACCCTCTTTATAGTTATTGGAGTCTATATGTCCACCGTGGTGGCAATACCGTCTTTCACTTCTCCTTATTTTTTCGGAGAACTACTTTCACTTTCACCTCTCACTTTTGATACCGAATTTCGAGTTGTAAGTCTTTTACTTCTAGTACCGTAGACCAGGGTAGTGAAGTACCGTTTATCTACCCCTTTGTTACCTTTGTCACTGTCCAAAATAAAACCCCCCCCGAGGTTTTAGTGACGTCTACCACTGACGTCGGTACTTTAATTTTCTACGAACGAGGAACCTTCTTTTCGATACGGGTTGGATCTGTCGTATAATTTTTGGTCTCTGGACTGAAACGACTGTTTCCAGGTAAATCAGTTCCATAACAAAAAGGTCGTCAGTACATACCTAGACTCTCGACCTGATATTTCTTCCGACCCTTAGTTTCTTAACTACGAAAACTTGACACAACAACCTCTTCTCAGAACTCTCAGGGAACATGACGTTCCTCTAGGTTGGTCAGGTAAGATTTCCTCTAGTCAGGACCCATAAGTAACCTTCCTGACTACAACTTTGACTTTGAGGTTATGAAACCGGTGGACTACGTTTCTTGACTGAGGAACCTTTTCTGGGGCTACGACCCTTTCTAACTTCCGTCCTTTTCTTCCCCGACTGTCTCCTACTCTACCAACCTACCGTAGTGACTGAGCCACCTGTACTCAACTTCGTTCGAGGTCGTCAACCACTACCTGTGCCTCCGGACCACACGACGTCAGGTACCCCAGCCTCTCAGACTGTCCTGACTCGCGGACTTGACTTGGGTAAACAACTGACCCAACAATTAAATAAAACTATAACTTGATATCCTCGATAAACGAATAAAACCTCTAACTAAGGAACAAACTAATCAATCAAACGTTTATAAAAGAGGGTAAGACTCTCGACAGAAAAAAAATGAATGTCAAAGGAAAATACACTTTCCAAAAAATCAAATTGATCTAAGGTGAAAAATTAAATACAAAATAAGAAGTAATGATATGGACCACCGAGTTTTTTTCTAGAACGTTATCATAAGACGGATACAAAATGTTAATCTCAAAATATCATTGTACCTGACACCTTTGTTAAATATATGTGTCTCATTTTCTTTCAAATTTCAGTTTCCTGGAGAGGGTTGGTATTTGTGAGTTTGTTGTGAGATAATTGTTCAATCACGTGTGAGAAATCTACACGAAAACACACATCTGGATACATGATAGTAAATGTCCAAAATGAGATATACCTCCGTGTATTTTATAATATTATATGAACTTTAAAACTAATTTCAAACACACCAGTGAAAAACAGTAATAAATAATTCAAAAGAAGTAAAATTAACGCTGGATAATAAGGGAAAATAACCTCTTCCTTTACCGTTGGGTGAGGTCACAAGAACGGACCTCTTAGGGTCCCTACCACCTCTGACCACCCGACGACATAGACCCCAGTCTCAGTCTGTGCTAACTTCACTGCGTCGTAAGGGAAAATACAAATGTTGTGTTAAGGAAATTGGTCCTGTAAAAACGAACTTTAAATAAAATAAAGATGATAAGGAGGAATGTATATCACGTTGTTACTTGTAATGAATGTCTGTAGAAATGAACAAAGAGAACCTCTTTAGATATAGTGGTTCTCTTTATTTGTTTTTTATACGTGTACAAATTTAAACTATCTAAGACATCGAAACAATAGTTTAGGCACTTCGTAGAAAATAGGGGTTTTCATCACATGATTTCTCATTAAAAGGGTGTTTAATTGGTTGTGACAGTAATAACATATGTATCATTGGTTTAAAATTCCATTTTTAGTAGGTTAAAATTAAACGTAGGTAAGTTAGGAAGTAAGTATCTGAAAATAACTACCGTAATTATTATTTTGATATAATAAACAGAGGTCTATTACAATATCATCTAATTACATTACAGATAGTCAAGTCAAGTCAAGTCAGCGAGTCAACTCAGGCTGGGAAACACTGGTGTACTTAGTGTCGTGCAGTCCGAAGGGATAGGTAGTGGTTCAGGGCCTCAAGTGAGTCTAAGTACAGGTAGCTCAGTCACTACGGTAGGTCCGTATAGAAGGAGACAGCAGGGGAAGAGGAGGACGGGGGTTAGGGAGGGTCGTAGTCTCAGAAAAGGTTACTCAGTTGTGAAGTGTACTCCACCGGTTTCATGACTTCAAACTCGAAATCGTAGTGATGAAGGTTTCTTTAGGGTCCCAACTAGAGGAAGTCTTACCTGACCAACCTAAAGGAACGTCAGGTTCCCTGAGAGTTCTCAGAAAAGGTTGTGGTGTCAAGTTTTGGTAGTTAAGAAGTCGCGAGTCGAAAGAAGTGTCAGGTTGAGAGTGTAGGTATGTACTGGTGTCCTTTTTGGTATCGGAACTGATCTGCCTGGAAACAACCGTTTCATTACAGAGACGAAAACTTATACGATAGATCCAACCAGTATTGAAAGGAAGGTTTCTCATTTACAGAAAATGAAAGTACGGACTTCAGTGGTAGACGTAACTAAAACCTCGGGTCTTTTTATTTCAGACTGTGACAAAGGTGACAAAGGGGTAGATAAACGGTACTTCACTACCCTGGTCTACGGTACTAGAAGCAAAAGACTTACAACTCGAACTTCGGTTGAAAAAGTGAGAATTGAAAATGAAAGTAGTTTTCCGAAAAATCAAGGAGAAGTGAAAGACGTTATTCTCACCACAGTAGACGTATAGACTCCAATAACTATAAAGAGGGTCGTTAGAAGAAAGGTCGAACACAAATAAGGTCAGGTCGCGAAGAGTACTACATGAGACGTATATTCAATTTATTCGTACCACTGTTATATGTCGGAACTACATGAGGAAAAGGATAAACCTCGGTCAGACAACAAGGTACAGGTCAAGATTGACAACGAAGGACTGGACGTATGTTGAAAGAGTTCTCCGTCCAGTCCACCAGACCATGAGGGTAGAGAAAGTCTTAAAAGGTGTCAAATAACACTAGGTGTGTCAGTTTCCGAAACCGTATCAGTTATTTCGTCTTTCTATACAAAAAGACCTTGAAAAAACGAAAAAGGTACTAGGTCGTCTACAACCGTTAAACCAAAGACCAAGGAGACGGAAAAGATTTTGGTCGAACTTGTAGACCTTCAGGTGTCAAGTACATAACGACTTCGGACCGAACCTCTTAAAACTCGTAATGAAATGATCGTACACTCTACTCACGTTAACACACCATCAGACTCGTAAGAAACCGTAACGGAAAGAAACCATAACCTTACTTTTGACTGGAAAAGGTCAGGACACCGGTGACGACTGAAAAGGTTTAAAAGACCCGTATAAATCACATCGTGAAAGTGTCGTATTAGAAAGTCCTAAACTTTATCGAGTTGACCTTAAGGTAGTGGAGGTGATCGAAACAAGCATCACTACGAAAGATTCCGGGAGAACTGAAGTGTAAGGTCCTACAGACCGAGATCCAGTCACTAGTGTGGTAGCACTAATAGACGCAGTACGTCTAAAAAAACATGTCAAGAAGACACATAAGAACGGTGGAGAAGAATTATCGAAGACGAAGACAATCCAGGTATGGTAAAGACAGGAAATAGCTCGGGTAGAAACGTACTTTAGAAGGGAACCATAGAGATTCAAAGAAGTTCTCTAGAGATCAGAAAGGGTAAGACAACAAAAGGAGATAAAGAAACGTAACTAGTGACTTCTTCCGAAGGAATAGAGAAACACGAGAAGAAACCTTGAGACGTAAGTCTACAAATATAGAAAGGAAAAGAGGAAACGAAAAACGAAGAGAAGAAAAGTGTCGATAAAAATTCCGGAGGGCTCTGTCGGTAAAACGAAAAAACGTAAAGAAAAGGTACCCCTACCAGAACTAGGGACAGAGGACATGTTACAGTGCTTGAAGTAAGGTATCAAGTAGTCCGTGAGACAGATAGTCTAGATCCGGGAATTTAGATAAAGAGTGAAGGTGACATATTAGTATTCCCTAAACTAAATCCAGTATGGACTTATCAGATCACCCAAAAGATATATCTCTATGTTTACATATGTATTTATGTTGTATGAGTATTGACGATGACGATTCGGTGAAGTCAGCACAGACTGAGACACGTTGGGGTATCTACCGTCGGGTGGTCCGAGGGGGCAGGGACCCTAAGAGGTCCGTTCTTGTGACCTCACCTAACGGTAAGGGAAAGGTTACGTACTTTCACTTTTCACTTTTACTTCAACGAGTCAGCACAGGCTGGGAGTCACTGGGGTACCTGAAGTTGGAAGGTCCGAGGCGGAAGGTACCCTAAAAGGTCCGTTCTCATGACCTCACCCCACGGTAAAGGAAGAGACTTTCTTCCAGATATATCGTAATTTATAAAATTCATTATGGGATTTTTGTTATTTATCTTTTCCAAGACTTGATTTTAGTTTGATTGTTATTCTTTCACTGTTTTCATTTATGTTTAAATTAAATTTTAATCCTATTAAGATTTTATTAAAGTAATCGATTACACGATGTACAATCAATGACTGTGGGATGACATTTACGTAAGTAGGTAAATTCACATTACAATTTGGTCTACAATACTTCAAATGTAATATCGTTCCTTAACAATAATTATCGTGTTTGAATCTTAAGTAGGAAATAATATTAATAGAATTAAAGAACTCTTTTTTTTCTTTTCCACGTGAATACTACTATAAATGTAAGGTTTATCTAACCGGGATAACGAATTAAACAATGAAGTACTTCCTATTACGTGTATAAATTTTGAACTAAACGGAAAAAGAAGAGGTCTCGAAGAAGTATTGTAATCAGTTGAGTCTTAAAGAATCCGACATCTAATTATCTAATTCGTACCCCCAATACTGACATATTTTGTGTGAGTTGCTAAACAATTACCTCTTCCAGAATTGTCCAGAACGTATGTACTTTTATGTCCCTTGTTTCTTTGTCTGTTGGTGTCACTGCACCCTTGGTGTCCAAACCTCCCGAAAGGTGGAGGGAAGGACTGAGTCCAAAAAACCTCTTACTTCCTACTGAGGTATCCTCTGTCTATTCTTGTCTTTGTGATATTATGTGTAGTCAGGAGGTAACCGGTGTTGATCCTATGGTTACTGTATCCACAGTCATGTCTGGTTAAAGTCATTACCTTTATGCAGTGCACATTTCACTAGTTACTGTAACCCTGGTGTCTTTCCCTCGGGTATTTATCACTATTCAACTTAATGACTCACATCTGTTGCAGGTTGGGTCCTGTGGTCGTCGTCGTGTTGTGTGTGGGGAACAGAGTACTAGTGATTTATTACGTTCCCGAATGTCTCACGGCGTATCGTCAGCATCCGGTAGTGGTTGTCTTCCTAATTGAGACTAGGTGGTTTTTTCACGAGGTATTTGTCGACTCAGAACGTTCTAAATTTCCTATACCATAAAAAAGGGTTTCTTGTTTAGACTTTAGTTGGACCTCCTCTATCTTCTCCTTATTTAATCCAGATTTTTACCGTTTGATCGTTCTTTCTTTATGTATCCACTCAAGTCCCAGAATGACTGTCAATGCCAGTCATGTTACTCTTACAACGGTTGGTACCAATTTTACTTCTTTTTATTCTTGTCTTGTCTTTCCTGAAAGACGAGGAAACCCAAGACACACTCCGGGTCCTTCTATTTTATTCAATATAACGAAGGACCAAGGTAGATCAGACATGTCTTTGACTGAAGAAGTGAATAATCTTCGACGAATGGATGTTTCTTTTCCTCCTTTTAAAAATATATGTAATATTTAAATTAGAAAATAAATAAGTAAGTTAATTTTCTTACACATTCTTAAATAATCACAGTTTATGTAGTATCTATAACACTAATGGTTCAACTTCTTCCGTATCAAGAGACGGGAATCATTATATACTGTCCTACTTTTTAAAGTATGACTATATTACGCACGGTAAAATTCTTATAAGTATACTACGATCTCTAGTGACACATCCTTATATAGTCCATTTGACCTTAGTATTTCCCGAAGGATCTCCTTTGTTGTGAAAACGACTCAAAATTTCCCTTTTGTTTCTTACTCTTTTCTACCCTTCTTTTACACTACCTTTCTATGTAGTGAATATCACAATATTTCGAAAGTATGAACTCTTGGTGTATTCCATTAAGTGTGTGAGTCACTCTTATCGACTTCGAGACGGGACCTGACAATTTCCTGAGCGACTTTACGGAAAGACTCCCAGTAATCGTCCTACGAGAAGTAAAGGACTGGTTATTTATGACCACGGTAGGTCACAACAGAGTCGGGGTTGGAGATGTGTGTAATAGTTTAATACCATACGATATAGAGGTTAAAACCTGTAGTCATCAACCTATAGTCAAATCATATATATTGTTTTTACAAATTAAAAGGTGTTATTTCTCCACAAAGGGTAGAGTAATTTACCATGGTGGAAGTTACCTTGGCGAGAATGTCTTTTATAGTGAACTCAAGAAGTGAAGGAAAAATAAAGGTATAAAACTAAAAACAGTTTCAGAGGACGGGGATAAAAGTTTTATATAGTGTTTAAACCAGTAAGGAATAGGGAGTAAAAGAAGGACCAGGTGACGTTATCGGAGGACTGTACAGAGAGGTGAAAAGAAGACCGGAGGTTGTTACACAAGAGGACTTTGTAGAGTTTAATATGAAAAATTTTGAAGAAAGTCAATACAGTGAGTTAAGGAGTCTTGGGAATATAACGACGACGACGACGATTCAGTGAAGTCAGCACAGACTAAGATATGTTGGGGTACCTGACGTCGGATGGTCCGAGGAGACAGGTACCCTAAAAGGTCCGTTCTCATGACCTTACCCAACGGTAACGGAAGAGACGTCTTGGGAATATCACTGAAGATTAGAACGAGAGTGTTAAATTACACGGTGTCAACTGTAATGTGATTCTTCATATGATATTAGTGATAAAATAGTAACTACTTCGACTCGGATTCTTATAGAATAATTAACAGAATTACTGTGTAAAATTCATCATTTTGATCTTAACCTTGGATGTATACGAAATAAAGTTTTACTGAATTAAAATTGTGTTGTTTTCTTTCTTTGTTTTAACACTTAGGACAAAGGGTGGTAAAGGAATCAGAATGGAACTCCTTTAAATGTTATACTTCATTCTGAGAAAGTCAATAAGTGTTTGTGGGTCTTAAGCAGAAGTAGATCAAACCGTTGGCTCCCTCGATCTAACGTAAAAATGAACTCCTTTATAAAATAAAGTGAGTCAATGGACAAGTAAAGGAGTTACTAAAAAAGACCAATAAGTATTCTTACGAAGATAAATGTAATGTCTAAAAAACTTTCGATAAGGTTCCACGTACGTTTTTTTGTTTTAGAATGTTACAATCTTATTAAATAGATTTTCTGTTTATTTTGGAGGTAAATGTGTCCTTCTATCGTTGTTGGGTAAAGGGTCCCTTTGAATAGAGATTAATGAAGAAAAGAATAATTGAAGTTTTATCCTTCTTTTTTTCTTTTCTTTTCTTTTTGTCAGATATCAAGTCGGAAAGAGTGAGATAGTACAACCATCCCGGTCTGACGAACTGAAGTCTAAAAATCTCTGAAAGAACACACATACTTACAAAATTATTACATAACATTATTCGGATTGTTTCTCGATATATATATATATATATATGTATATATATATATATATATATATATATATATATATATATGTATAGTCAAAAATTTTCCCGCAGTAAAAAAGGGTGATCTCCTTTTGTTATAACCTATACAATAGGGAATATCGGTTTAAATAGTAATTTAGAATCTTGACCTTACACAGGTTCTGACTAAGAACGAATTAATTTAAGTGACCCTAAAAGGTCATTTAAAATTTTCATGTAGACACACATTTTCATGATGATTTGGTTTAGTGTCTTAATCCCAGTCTTTCTACACACACGAGTCAGTGAAGTCAACACAGACTGAGAAACACTGGGATACCTGGGACAGCCCGAAGAGTCAGGTACCCTAAGAGGTCCGTTTTATGACCTCACCCAGCTATACGGGAGGGGGTCCCCCAGTAGGACTGGGTCCCTAGATTGGACGTAGAGGACACCGAGTACGTGACGTCCGTCTAAGAAATGGTGACTCAATGGTCCCTTCGGGGTCTTTCTACATTGTACTTCTTTTTTTATGTCGAATTCTTGGTATGACTCTGATAACGGTCCGTTTTCGTTTTACACTCTGGTTAGAAAAACAAAGTGATTTCTAATCAAACAATACATAAACGGATGAAAGGTCTTGTTCAAAATGTAAGAAAAATAAATGTCGAAGTAAGACGGAACAGCAAACCAGTTTATATATTTGTAATATAGTAATTAAGTCTATATTTTTTGATTAATAACTTTTATTACTTTCCCTTTTTAGATGTTAGGTCTTGTTTGATGACCTGTTCCGAAAATAAATCTAAAATTACTCTTTAGTTTTCAAATTGTCCTTTCCTTTCCGAGTCTTTCAAGTCGTGGTACTTTGATCTAAATATTCTTTATAATTTCCCTGAAGATATTCGTTTTGTTAATTTTTTATTTTCCGGTGTTGATCGTTACATTTTTAGTATTTGTCTTTTTAGAGTAACCTTTTAAGTTTATATCTAATTTCAGTAATTCCAGTTGGTGAATACTTCTATCATTCTTCAAATCATCTTTTTAATCTTTTACGTAGATATACGAGTATTCATCAATTTCCTATGTGTTTTGTTTTTCTATATTTTATGGTTTAGTTTTCATTTATACTTCTTTTTCTCATTTTCAAGTACTATCAATTTTATATCAACTTGAAGTGTTCAATTTTATTAATATATGTATATGTATACGGGGTACATTTTTGTTTTGTTTTAATAAATTATCTAATAATTAATTTAATAAATTATCTATTGAGAAACGTTGGTGTATCTGATATGTCGGGTACCTTAAGAGGTCCGATCTTATGACTTTACCCAACGGAAAGGGAAGAGGTCCACTAAAAGGGTTGGGTCCCTAGTTTGGCTCCAGAGGACGTAACGTCCACCTAAGAAATGGTTGACTCGATAGTCCCTTCAGTTAAATTATCTATGTGTGTCTGTTTACTTCATTATTAGATTCGTATTGTTATTTCCATCAGTAGTTTAGTGTTCCCATCTATTCGATTTTCACTCGATGTTCCTGTTCAGTTTATGTTAATTGTTTACTGTTTCGCATGTATGGATAGTTATTAATGAGAGGTATATTTACCTGATTTACGAGGTTTCTGTGTCTCACTGACTTACTTGTGTTTTTCTGGATATATATTCGACAAATATTTTCTGGGTGATCTGTACTCTTGTGTTATATCTTACTTTCTCACTCTTTCCTTGTTCTATAGGGTTCTTTTCTCTTTGTTTGTTTGTTTTTTTCAGGTTCCATCGTTATAAACGTAGTTTTTTATATCTGAAATTCTGTTTCTCACATTCTTCTTTAATGTTTCCTATTGTGTATTACCGTTCCTCTAGTTATGTGACAGGGACACTTGATAGTCCAAAAAATAGACTACCCTTATACGTGATAAGAAGCGGGTCACACTCGTGGTTGGAGAGAATAGACATTAGGTAGACTTTAAGAAAGGGGTCCAAATCTGTCAAAGGAGTTTAAGTGGTGACTTCGACTCCCCTTAGGAGACGTCAGAAGGTCTTAAGGAAGGGAGTGTGAAAGAGACGGAGAAATACAGAGATAGAGAGAGGGGGTGAGGGTCCAGATATCCAGATAGGAGACGTCATAAGATGAGAGTCATAAGATCGACGGAAACATAAGAGTCTGGGAGTTGAAGTGAAGACTTAAGTTCCTCAGATGGTCCTAGGAGACTGCATTGTGAAGAATATGGTGTTGAACTTTTTACATCTCTTCTCGATTGGGAAAGAAGGTCTTTTAACGTCTCGTTCCATTTGAAGGTTTGAGTAAGATACTCCGGTGGTAGTGAGATTATCGTTTTGGTCCGTTTATACGGTGTTTTTTCTTTTGATGTCCGGTTATAGTGACTACTTGTATTTATGTTTTCAGGAATTGTTTTAAGATCGTTTGTCTTAAGTTTTTTGTATAATTTTTCTAGTATACAGTACTGGTTCACCCGAAATAGGGTACCTACGTTCCTAAGAAGTTATAGACGTTTAGTTAGTTGTGTCATGTGGTGTAGTTGTTTAACTTTCTATTTTTGGTATACTAATAGAGTTATATACGTCTCTTTCGGAAACTGTTTTAAGTTGTAGGTAAATACTGTTTTTGGGAGGTCTTTCGTCCTTATCTTCCTTATATGGAGTTGTATTATTGTCGATAGAGATATACTGTTTGGGTGTCGTTTGTAATAGAAGTTACCACTTTTTGACTTTCGTAAAGGGGATTTCAGTCCTTGTTCTGTTCCCACGGGTGAGAGTGGTGTTGATAAATTGTATCAAAACCTTCAAAACCGGTGTCGTTAGTCTCGTCTTTTTCTTTATTTTCTTTAAGTCTATCCTTTTCTTATTCATTTTGAGAGTGACAAACGTTTACCGTACTAGGAGATGTATCTTTTGGGATTTCTGAGGTGGTCTTTTAGTGATCTCGATTAGTTACTTATATCATTTCAATGTTCTATATTTTAATTGTGTGTCTTTAGGGAACGTAAAGATATGGGATTGTTACTTTTTTGTCTTTCTCTTTAATTCCCTTGTTAGGGTAAGTGGTAACGTTACTTTTGTTATTTTATAAATTCTTACATAGATGGATTTCTCAGTTTTCTGGATATATATCTTTTGATATTTTGTGACCACTTTCTTTAGTTTCTCCTGTGTTTATCTAAAATAAATAAACTCAGGAGAAACTAATAAATTAATTAATATTATTAATTAATAAATAAATTATATAATAATATTATATTAAATTATATTATATATTATATAATATTATATTTTATATTATATTTTATATTATATTATTATATATTTTATAATATTATATTATATTAATATTATTAATTAATAAATAAATTATATTATTAACTAACTAATATGGTACAAGTACCTAACCTTCTTAGTTATATCACTTTTACTCATATGATGGGTTTCATTAGATATTTAAGTTACGTTATGGATATTTGGATGACTTTCTCTACCCTTATGGTCTGGTGGACTGGACGGAGTACTCTTTGGATATGCGTCCAGTCCTTCGTTGTCAATCTTGACTTGTACCTTGTTGTCTGACCAAGGTTTATCCTTTTCATCACGTAGTTCTAACATATAACAGTGGGACGAATTAAATTGAATATACGTCTCATGTAGTACTCTTTACGACCCGACCTTCTTCGTGTTCGACCTTAGTTCTAACAACCCTCTTTATAGTTATTGGAGTCTATACGTCTACTGTGGTGGGAATACCGTCTTTCACTTCTCCTTGATTTTTCGGAGAACTACTTTTACTTTCACCTCTCACTTTTTCAACCGAATTTCGAGTTGTAAGTCTTTTGCTTCTAGTACCGTAGACCAGGGTAGTGAAGTATCGTTCATCTACCCCTTTTCACCTTTGTCACAGTCTGAAATAAAAAGACCCGAGGTTTTAGTAACGTCTACCACTGACGTCGGTACTTTAAATTTCTGCGAATGAGGAACCTTCCTTTCATACTGGTTGGATCTATCTTATAAGTTTTCGTCTCTGTAATGAAACAGTTGGTTCCAGGTAGATTAGTTCCGATACCAAAAAGGTCACCAATACATACCTACACTCTCAACCTGACACTTCTTTCGACTCGCGGCTTATTGACTACGAAAACTTTACACCAAAACCTTTTCTGAGAACTCTCAGGTAACCGGACGTTCCTCTAGGTTGGTCAGGTAAGATTTCCTCTAGTCGGGACCCATAAGAAACCTTCCTTACTACAATTTCGACTTTGAGGTCATGAAACCGGAGTACCATTCTCAACTGAGTAACCTTTTCTGAGACTACGATACTCCATAACCCCCGTCCTCCTCTTCCCCTGTTGTCTCCTATTCTACCGACCTACCGTAGTGACTGAGTTACGTGTACTCAAACTCACTTGAGGTCCTCAACCACTACCTGTCCCTCCGGGCCTCACGACGTTAAGTACCCCAACGTTTCTCAACCTATACTTACTCACTGACTTGACTTGACTTGACTAGTTCGATGGTTGTCATAAAAAGTGTCTTGGTCTTGTTTATTAAAGTTTTAAACATACCTTTATGTTTTGGGAGCTTATCGGTTTCGTTAGAACTCTTCCTTCTTACCTTGACCTCCTTAGTTGGACGGACTGAAGTCCGACATGATGTTTAGTTGTCAGTAATTCTGTCATACTATGACCGTGTTTCTGTCTTTATATCTAGTTACCTTGTTTTATCTTTCGGGTCTCTATTTAGGTGTGTGGATACCTGTGGAATAGAAACTGTTTCCTCCGTTCTTATATGTTACCTCTTTTCTGTTAAAGAAATTGTTCACCACGACCCTTTTGACCAGTTTCTTACTTTGATCTTGTGAAAGATTGTGGTATGTGTTCTTATTTAAGTTTTACCTAATTTCTAGATTTGTTTCTGGTCTTTGATATTTTGAGGATCTCCTTTTGTATCCGTTTTGTGAGAGACTGTATTTAGTGTCGTCGTAGGAGATACTGGGTGGAGGGTCTTATAACCTTTATTTCGTTTTTATTTGTTTACCCTGGATTAATCTGACTTTTCGAAAACGTGTTGTTTCTTTTGATATTCGTTCCACTTTTCTGTCGGAAGTCTTACCCTCTTTTATTGTCTTTTGTTTTGTTCACTGACTCTCAATTAGATTTTTTATATGTTCGTTAAGGACGTCGAGTTAAGGTCTTTTTATTTGTTCAGTTAGTTGATTACCGGTTTCTTGATTTGTCTGTAAAGAGGTTTCTTCTGTACGTCTACCGATTGTTTGTGTACTTTTCTACGAGTTGTAGTAAGTAATAGTCTCTTTACGTTTAGTTTTGGTGTCACTACATGGTAGAGTGTGTCCAGTCTTTCCGACGATAGGTTTTTAGATGTTCGTTATTTACGACGTTTCCCACACCTCTTTTCCCTTGGGAGAATTGTGACAACCACCCTTACGCTTGATCATGTCGGTGATACCTCTTGTCACACCTCTAAGGAAATTTTCGAGCTTTATATTAACGGTATACTGGGTCGTTAGGGTGCTCACCCTTATGTGTGACTCCTTTGGTCTTAACTTTCTCTGTGCACATGGGGTTACAAGTAGCGTCGTGACAAATATTATCGGGCCTGTACCTTCGTTGGATCTACAGGTAGTCGTCTAATTACCTATTCTTTCACACCATGTATATATATGTGTTACCTTATAATGAGTCAGTAATTTTTCTTACGTAAACTTAGTAAAGATTACTCCACCTACTTTGACCTAGAATAATATGTCTCACTTCATTCTGTCTTTCTTTTTGTAGTTATGTCATATGATTGTGTATATATACCTTAAATCTTTCTATCATTGCTATTGGGATATACACTCTGTCGTTTTCTCTGTGTCTACAGATCTTGTCAGAAAACCTGAGACACCCTTTCCAACTCCCACCCTACTAAACCTTCTTACCGTAACTTTGTACATATAATAGTATACACTTTACTTAGTGGTCAGGTCAAAACTAGGTACTCTGTCCCACGATCCCGACCCCGTGACCCTACTGGGTCTCCCTACCCTACCCCTTCCTCCACCCTCCCCCCAAGTCCTACCCCTTGTGTACATTTAGGTACCGTCTAAGTACAGTTACATACCGTTTTGGTGATGTTATAACATTTCATTAATGAGAGGTTAATTTTATTTAAATATAAATTTTTTATTTTGACAATTTCCATCATTTGACCTCTTTCGGATGTCTATTTGAACAAAAAAGGGGTAGAGACTCACTAGTAACATTTAACAAGGACTATACATCACAGAACTTTCATCAAAAAAGTATAAAAAGACTAAACAAAAAAATTATTGATATGTACTCATGAACAACTTTTAAATGCGTATTAAAGTTTAACGATTTTTATTGGTTTTGTAGAGAATGAATTCTTTTCCAATTTACTTGACCCTATGTAGGTATTATAGGTGGTTAGTTTATCTGATAACTATCAGGGACTTCTTCCGTTACCGTGGGGTGAGGTCATGAGAACGGACCTTTTAGGGTACCTGTCTCCTCGGACCATCCGACGTCAGGTACCCCAGTGATTCTCAGCCTGTACTGACTCGTTGAAGTGAAAGTGAAAAGTGCAAGTACGTAACCTCTTCCTTTACCGTGGGGTGAGATCAAAAGAACGGACCTCTTAGGGTCCCTACCCCCTCGGACCACCCGACGACAGATACCCCAGCGTGTCTCAACCTGTGCTGACTTCGTTGAATCGTTGTCGTTGTTGTTTTAACTATCAGGGTAAGTATGTGTATTTGGAGTTTACGTACTATGATTTTCGTTCTTCAGTATAAATTTCTGACGTACCATCTGTACTAGAATGTATATCTTTTACGGTTTTTTGACGTGGATTATTTTCTTTAAGTTCTTTTAACATCCTATTTTTAGTTGACTGTAATTAATCAAAGTTAATGTAAATCTTTGTTACTTGATATGTTTTCTTTTTTTAGTAAATGTTACCGTAGTCTTTCTTATTTAAGAATCCTTATTTAAATTGGTTCTTTCACTTGTTAAATATGTGACTTTTTATACTGTATTCACTTTCTTTAACGTCCACGTTTATTTACTTTTCAATGGGGTACAAGTATTTAACCTTCTTTTTTATAACAATTTTACCTGTACCGTCTGTTTAGTTTAGTGTCTAAGTTATGTTAGGGATAGTTTTAGATTTACCGAAAAACAAACTTTAATAAATTGACTTCATATTAACTATGGTTACGTTATAAATGATCCTTATGTTTTTATTAGTATTTTAAGTATTTTCGGACCCGAAGGGACGACCGATTCACCATTTCTTAGGTGGATGGTTACGTCTTCTGTACCAAGGTAGGGACTCGGACCTCCTAGGTTGTACGGTACCTCGTTGGTTCGGGTACACGGTGTCATAACTCGGACACGAAAACTCGGACCCTCGACGTTTATGACTCGAGTACACGGTGTCGATGGCTTCGAACATACGGGATCTCGGATATAGAACGTTGTTCTCTACACTGACGTTACTCTTCGGTCGTGAAGTTGATCTCTCATAGGGGTTGAGTTGTGTTTTCTTTTTGGGTACGTAGTTACTTCTGGTTCATGTCGTTTTAATTTATTCATTTATTTTAATATGATTTTTCTCTTGTCTCTACGATCTGAACAAGTCAAAGTAGTTTACTAACGATTTAGAATTTTTTTTTTTTTTAAGTATTCTGGGGTAAGTCCTCTTTCGTCTCACTTCGATCTCTGTAGTGTGAAGGACTAGGGTTTTATGTAAGGTTTTGAAATGATCATTTTTGTCATTCCCCGACTGTGTTTTTGTATGTGTATTTAGTTACCTGTCTTATCTTTCGAGTCTTTATTTGGGTAGGTATATATCGATTGAATAAAATTTTATACCCAGGTTCATATCTCATATCGCTTTCCTTTAAGAAAAGTTACACAACCCTTTTCACTTGTATACGTCTTCTTGTTTTAGTCTTTGACACTAAATAGATGTATGGGTATAATAAACTTCGTGATAAGTTTTTCGTTCTAGTTTTTGTTGGATTCATCTACCTGTTTCTTTATCTTATATTATTTGTTACGTCTCTGTAATGAAACGGTTGTTTCCAGGTAGATCAGTTCCAATACCAAAAGGTCATCAGTACATACCTACACTCTCAACCTGGTATGTCTTTCGACTCGTAGTTTCTTATCTACGAAAACTTGGCACCACGACCTCTTTTGAGAACTCTCAGGGAACATGACGTTCCTCTAGGTTGGTCACTTAGAATTTCCTTTACTCAGGACTTATAAGTAACCTTCCTAACTACAACTTCACCTTTAAGGTTATGAAACCAGTGGAATAGACTTCTTGACCAAGTAAACTTTTCTGGGACTACAACCCCTTCTAACTTCCGTCCTCCTCTTCTTCTACTGACTCCCACTCTACCAACTTACCTTAGTGGTTGAGTTACCTGTACTTAAACTCATTTGAGACCCTAAACCACTAATTGTCCCTTCGGACTATACGATGTCAGATACCTCAACGTTTCTCAGTCTATACTGACTGACTGACTAGACTGACTGACTTCGTTACCTTATAATGACTGAGTACTTTTTCTTTCTTTAAACCAGAAACCTCCATACACACTTAGACCTCCTGTATTCTTTTTATTTGGTCTATGTCTTTCTGTTTATGACATAATAGAATGTACACATTAGATTTTTTCAGTTTATTACCTTCGTCTTTCATACGGTCCCGACTTCTCACCACATTTATCCTTCTACAAAGATTTTCCAATATTTTAACGTCGATGTTCTACTTATTCTGGACCCTAATTATATATCGTATAACCGATATCAATTATCATATTATTACATATGAACACCGAAGGGTTCATCGTGTCTCCATTTCCTTAGACGTACTCTGGGCTCTGTAGTCAACCCAGGAATCCAGTCCTTCTAGAGGACCTCATCTTTCACCGTTGGGTGAGGTCATAAGAACGGACCTTGTAGAATAGCTACCTCCTAGGACTACCCGATGTCAGATATCGCAACGTTTCTCAACGTATACTGACTCGTTAACTTCTGTCATATGTGAATTTTAAGTGACTCTCATCCAAAATACCCCAGAATGGTTTTCTTTTTGTTTATACCACTAATACACTCTACTATCAACACAATTCATTCCAAATAACACCAGTAAAGTGTTACATATAGTTTAGTAGTTAACATGTATAAGATATATTATAAAATTAAATAGTTAATATGGAGTTATTTCGTACCTCCTTTTAATTTTTTATGTATTATACACTAAGATAAATATATTTTAAGACTTACTCTATTTTTATATCTATGTCTCTACCTAATAACAGATAGTCTTGGATCTTCACTTCCTTCTTACACTGAGGTTTCCACCTACTCCTTTGTAAATGATACTATTTTGCAAGACCAATAATTAATACCACTAATGTGTTGACATGTATAAAACAGTGAACGTGTTATATCTGACTTTTCTTACTTACTACATAACCTTTCTAATACGTATAATATATTTTACCTTTTGTTTTGTAAAGGACGTGCCTTCGTTGTTTGTGAACTTTTTGTGTTGATTAATTTCTTTTAATGATCTAAATATACTTATGTTTTTGTTCAATTCACCCTTCTGGATATGTCAAAGACCTATTCTGGAGAGTTAAGAGATTTCTGTGTTTTTGGAAGACTTCGTTCAGAATACATTTTGTAGTTGATGTTTATACAAAAGGGTTTGATCCAATAAATTTAAATAAAAATTTGAAATTTATTCGTTTATATTTGTCTTCAGACTATACCTTACCATTACTTCCACAGGATACAAATAGTCCGTAGTCTCACATAAAATTTAACTTACGGTAATGTGAAGTACAATTTACCGTGTACCTAGTTCTATAGTTTCCTGTTATTATCTCCTCACTTAACCTAGGTTTGTACACGATATACATCCTTATGTCTCAACCTTTTAGTTTGGTAACCCCTTTTTATTAGTACGTAGGTATTTTTATTGTTAGATACTTTCATTGATTTTAAATCAGGGGTTGATTTAAGACTGTATTTTTATTACACATTTCCCAAAATTTTAAATTTACATTTTATATTTTGTTGTTTTGTTACATTTTTAATCCAACTTTTTACACCTTGTTGTAAAATCACTGTAACTTAATCCTTTTAAGATTCGTTCTGTATTTTAACTTTCCTTTATGACTATCTAAATTAATCTGTTTACATTTTTATAAAAATATACCGGTTTTTGTAGGACGTGTCGTATTTATGTAGTTTTTGTTTAGTTTTTGACTTTATGATTATAATTGTTAAGGTGTATGTACCACTTACCCTATTAAAGGTAGTGAAGTCTAGTCAAGTCAACGAGTTAACACAGACTGAGACGCTGGGGTAACTGACGTCGTGTGGTCCGGAGGGTAGAGGGTTCGAGGTAGTGGTTGAGTGCCTCGAACGAGTTTGAGTACAGGTAACTCCGTCACTACAGTAGGCGGTAAATTAGGAGGTAGTAGGGGAAGAGGAAGACGGAAGTTAGAAAGGGTCGTAGTCCCAGAAAAGTTTACTCAGTCAATAAACGTAGTCCACCGGCTTCATAACCTCAAAGTCGAAGTCGTAGTCAGGAAGATTACTTATAAGTCCTGACTAAAGGAAATCCTACCTGACCAACCTACAGGAACGTCAGGTTCCCTGAGAGTTCTCAGAAGAGGTTGTCGTGTCAAGTTTTCGTAGTTAAGAAACCGTGAGTCGAAAGAAATATCAGGTTGAGAGTGTAGGTATGTACTACTGACCTTTTTGGTATCGAAACTGATCTGCCTGGAAACAACCGTTTCATTACAGAGACGAAAAATTATACGGTAGATCCAACCAGTATCGAAAGGAAGGTTCCTTGTTCGCAAAAAATTAAAGTACCGACGTCAGTGGTAGAAGTCACTAAAACCTCGGGATCTTTTATATCGTAGAGTGACAAAGGTGACAAACGGGCAAATAAACGGTACTTCACTACCCTGGTCTACGGTACTAGAATCTAAA
The DNA here is from genome assembly GCF_002263795.3 of Bos taurus. Taxonomy (NCBI): domain Eukaryota; kingdom Metazoa; phylum Chordata; class Mammalia; order Artiodactyla; family Bovidae; genus Bos; species Bos taurus. Next base: position 105,370,244 of record NC_037336.1, read on the forward strand.
AACTTACAACTCAAAATTCGGTTGAAAAAGTGAGAAGAGAAAGTGAAAGTAATTCTCCGAGAAAACAAGAAGAAGTGAAAGACGGTATTCCCACCACAATAGATACATAGACTCGAATAACTATAAAGAAGACCGTTAGAACTAAGGTCAAACAAGAAGTAGGTCGGACCGTAAAACGTACTAAAAGAGAAGTATATTAAATTTATTCATCTCACTGTTATATGTGGGGACTACGTGAGGAAAGTACTAAACCTTGGTCAGATAACAACGATTAAAGGAATCACATATTAATTTAGTAATTCTAGTTAAACCTTTTATAGTCATTACCTTTATTTTACTCTATAAGTAAGTATTCGTCATGTTCTTTTACGTATTTTTGGTGAAATTTGTGCACTTATCTACAGGTTTAAGTCAATGTATATAAAAATATTAATTTCATACATTTACTTTACGTTAAAAAATAGACTAAAAGTTTATGGTGTTTACAAAAAGTTCGTCACTAAAAATTCTCACACTAGTTTGTTAAAAAGTCTTAATCTCCTCATTACTCACACTATTTTAAAGTACCTATCGTAAAATCGTTATTGATGGTTGTATTAACTACCGCGATCACCATTTCTTGGACGGACGGTTACGACCTCCGTATTCTCTGTACCCAAGGTGGGGACCCAGTCCTTCTAGGGGACCCTTTCGCTCACCGGTGGGTGAGGAGACAAGAACGAACAGAATAAGAAGGTCAGGGTACGTATCTCCTCGGACCACCTGATATCAGGAATCTCATAGTCTCTCAGTCTGTACTGACTCGGTCGTCGGACGTGCGTGTTTGTATTTGTAACATCTGTCTATATGGTTAATTTAGTTGTTCGGGTGAACATGTTAAGTATGAATGTTTTATAGTCTTTCGGACATAACTTTTTGGACTTCTCCTGAATTATGGATTTAAAATCACATAGAAATATTTCTTCAACCCGAAGGGACCAAGGAGTCGACCATTTCTTAAATGGACGTTACACCCTCTGGACCCAAACTAGGAACACAACCCTTTTAGGGGACCTCTTCCCTTACAGATGGGCGAGGTCATAAGACCGAATCTCTTAAGGTACCTGAGATATCAGGTCTCCCAGTGTTTTTCAGCCTGTGCTAGGTCATATTTCTTCAATTCGTCCTAGCACTTTGATCTTATTGAATGTAGATATATCTGACCGTACAGATATAACTTATAGAAGGTCTCCGACTCTTCTATTCATGTTTTAAATATGTCTCGATTCACTTGTGTAAGTATATACTTTTATACGTACATAAACGTTTTAATAATAAACTTCCTAGAATCTTTGGTACATGTCACTGACTTTGACCCCTTTGACTCTCAATAACCCACACTTCAAACGTTCTCCACATAGGATGCGATAATGTTAAACGAACCGAAGATAAAAAAAAAAGATTAAAATAAAATAAAAATTTGAAATGTATTAACATAATCAAAACGGTTTATAGTTTTACTTAGGCGGTGTCCATATGTACACAAGGGGTAGGGCTTGGGAGGAGGGAGGAGGGAGGGGTATGGTAGGGAGATAAAAATTTTGAAGAATTTTATGAGTAGTATAAATTTAATAAATTTTTAATTTAATAGTATAAATCAATATACACATTTCTTTTACTGTAACTTATCTACTACTAGATATGTCTTAATTTAAAAATCGTTCATGTTATTTCTATTATATGTTTTAAGACTACACTTTTTTTGATTGTTACTCTTTCATTATTTTCGTTTTAACCTATATTTAAATTTTTATCACATTGGTGTATTGTAAAATTAATTGAGTAAACGATGTATTAAAAGTAACAAGAGATAACATTTACCTTTGTGGAAAGATAAAATTTACAGGGTGGATAAATCTGTGTCACCATGTGTTCTACAATATGTCAAATGTATACTCGTTTCTTTAACAGTCACTTTCCTACTTACACATCAAGTAAGGAATAAATATTAATTGAATTAAGGAACTCTCTCCTCCTTTTTAAATTAGTCTAAATGTTTCTGAAAATGAAAGACCTTTTAACCGGGAGAACGATTCAATGACTTCAGTAATACCCATTACTTGATTAAACTAAACTAGATGATAAAAAGAGGTCTCAAAGAAGTATCGTAATTAGTAGAGTCTTAAAGAATCTGACATCTAATTACCCAAGTCGTACCCCCAATACTGACATATTTTGTGTAAGTTGTTAAACAGTTACTCCTTCCAACAGTGACCAGAATTTATATACTTTTATGTTTCCCTTATTTCTTCTGTTGGTGTCACTACACCCTTGGTGTCCAGACCCCCTGAAAGACGGAGGGAAGGACTGAGTCCAAGAAGTCTCTCACGTCCTACTGAGGTATCTCCTGTTCATTCTCGTCTTTCTACTATTTCGTCTAGTCTGGAGGTAACCGGTCGTGATGTTACAACTACTGTATCCACAGTCATGTCTACTCAAAGTTATTCCCCATGTACAGTGTACATTTCACTAGTTACTGTAACCCCGGTGTCTTACCCTGTATTTGTCACGATTCAACTTAATGACTCACGTCTTTCGGAGGTTGGGTCCTGTGGTGGTCGTAGTGTTGTGTGTGGAAGAAGGAGTACTAGTGGTTTATTACGTTCCCGAACGTCTACCGGTGTATCGCCAGTGTCCGGTACTGGTCGTCTTTACTAGATATTTGTAGACTCAGTATGTTCTAAGTTTCCGACACTATAAAAGGGGTTTCTCATTCAGACTTTAGTCAGACCCCCAATATCTTCTCCGTAGGTATTTACTATTCGACCGTTCTTTTTTTATGTCGTCACTCAAGTCCCTGAATGACTGTCAATATCAGTGTTATTACTCGTCCAACGGGTGGTGACAGTTTTACATCTTTTGGTTCTTGTATTGTTTTTCCTAAAAGACGAGGAAACCTAATACACACTCCGGGTCCTCCTGTTTCATTCAATGTAATAAAGAACCAAGGTAGATAAGACCTGTCCTCAACTGGAGTGTATAATCTTCGTCAAATGGATGTTTTGTTTCCCCTTTTCAAAATTTACATGATTTTAGGATAGAAGACAAATAGGAAAGTTAATCTTTTATACGTATGTCTTAGACGAACACGGGTCACCCAGTATCTGTAACACTACAGGTCGACTTAGTGAGTATCAAGGAATCTAAGTTACTATACTGTGTTTTACTCCTTAGTCTTTCAACGTCTGTATGTATTATCCGCGGTTCTATGTCTATGAGAGTTTTACGATTTATAGTGTCTCCTGTTTATATAGTTAGTCTGATCTTAGTCTCTTTAGAAGGGTCTTCACTGAATCGACTCAAAATTTCCATTTCAATTTATTGTTTTTTTCTACCCCTTCCTTAAGGTCCTTTTCATATAGTAAATATTTCAGTGTTTTCATATTGTGATCTCTGGGTGAATTCAATTGTATAAGGAACACTTATCTAGTTTGATACTTATATTTCACTGACGGGTCTTAAAAGAGTTTTGAAGGACTCTGAAGAAAGAATCTCAAACATCACTATAAGGAAGATTTGTTACTTATGACTCCGTCAGGTTTAAACACAGAGGTCGGGGATAGAGATCGGAGTAAAATTTTATTCGTCGTGAAGGTTAAAACTTATAAATGTCAATCTGTAGTTAAATCATGTATATTACGTTTTAAAAGATGTTATATTTTCTACAGGGGGTAGAACGATTTTCCGTAGTGATAAGTTACATTGACAAGTCTGTTTCGAAACGTGTCACAATAGTAAGAGAAAAACGAAAGTATAATAAATGACTATTGACATACTTTATATCAACTGATATGAAAGGTTTATACAGTGATTACACTAGTAAGGGAAGGGGAGTAAAAAGGACCAGGTCTCGTCATTGGAGGACGATGAAAAGAGGTAAACTCCTCCCCCCCTCACCTCTCCCAACATGTGGTTAAACAAGAGAACTTCGTTGAGTTTAATGTAAGAATATAGAACAAGGTCAATATAGTGAGTGGACGAGTTTTAAGAATAAGATAGTTTACATTATCTATTGTTAATTATAAATGTCATTGTTTGGGTATTAGTGTAAAAGGGTCAACTACTTCGATTCCGATTCTTATGAGGAAATTAAAAGGATTCCCATGTGTAAAGATGCACTATTTTGTTCTTAACCTTTGATTCAAACTATGGAAAGTTTTGTCGAATTTAAGAACGTATTTTTTCAGGTATTAACACTTGGTACAAAGGGTTGTAAATGACAATCAGAATGGAACAACCTTGCATAAGTTTTGGTCTTCCTTTTCAAAAATTTAGTAAGGATTTCTAGAACTGGAAAAAGAAATTAGGTTATACTGTTTTCTCCCGTTTTCCAACGTTATAATGGACTCCTATACGAACTAAAGTAAGTCGACAGACAAGTAAAGAAGGTACCTAAGAGGGTAAATAAGTCTTCTTACAAAATAAACGTGAAATCTAACAAATTTTCTTTAAGGTACCATGGGTTTTTTATTTTCAAATGGTACAATTCTATTAAACAGTCTTTTGATACGTTTAAGATCCAAATATATCCTTCTTGTTGTTCCATAAAGGTCCTTTTAAACAAAGATCATTTAAAAAAGTATTGAAGTTCTATCTTTTTTTAGGCACTTAACGAATTGTGAAGAGTAAAACAGTGTAACCATGTCGGTTTGATCAACTGAATTCTAAAACTCTTTTTAAGAAGACGACAGGAAATGTATAAAATCACGTTATAAAATTCGGATTGTTTACTGGAGGACTTTGAAAATGTAGTCAAGGATTTTCTTGTAGTAGATAAAAGGGTTTTCTCTGTTTCTAGTGAAAATAGGGAAGATTGGTATGAATTGTAATACAGAATCTTCACCTTACATAGGCTATAACTAATAAAGAATTAATTTAAGTGACCCTGAAAGGTAATTTAAATTTTTTATGTAGACATACATTTCTACACACGACACGTCAACATAGACAGAAGAAACACTGGGTTACCTGAGGAGACAGGTACCCCCAAGAGACCGTTCTTATGACCTCACCCAACCGTACGGGAGGAGGTCCCCTAGAAAGGTGTAGTCCCTAACTGTGGTCCAGAGGGTGTAACGTTTGTCTAAGAAACGATAGACTCGGTGGTCTCTTCTGGGATACGTTTCTATGATGGTTATTTTCTGTCTATAAATCCCACCTCATCGTTTCCACCATATTATCTTTCTGGGACCCAAGTACAGGAGGGGACCCTTGTAACTTTAAGGCTGATAAATGTCTCACTGGTAAAAACTCTTGCTGAACTACTCACCGTCTTTTAAAGGTGATAATTAATTCTATATTTTCCCGGTAACGTCCAATCCATCCTCACTGTTTATATCACATATCCGTTGAGGGTATTGAACCCATCCTTCATGTTTTTACTCTCCTATTAGGTCAACTTCTCCGAGGGGTTTCCTCGTTTCACCAGACTCGGGGTATAATTCGTTGAGTATGACCTCCAGGACGTGATGTTTCTACTCGGGGTTTTTGTAAACTGTAACTTTCGGTCACCCCAATTGAAACCACTCTTGGTCTCCAGAACTCTTTATTTCTGAGGTCTAAATTTCCAGTGTGTGTCTGTTCTGGAGAAAGTCTTTATCGATAAACTTACCTCTGACTCAGTCTACATGAACTTCTGGAAGGGTCTCCCCATTTTCCTTCAACCCTAAGTATGACCCCTATATCTACAACCGTCGTGGTCAAACCCCCTCTATCGGGTATTTTTCTAGTGACAATTACCATTTGTGGTATGTCTTTGGGAGGGAGACAGAAGAATCGCCACCCCCGGTCCGGGTCGGTCGTCAGTCTGTTTTGTTTGGGAATCGTCCGAGGTCTGGTTCGTCGATCGACCCGTTCTTTTATCGGTACATGGTTGTCCGATCGATAGTATCTTGAGGAACTTGGGGATCGACTCTACTCTGGGTTCTTGTATGTGGTCAATCGGTCGTGGTCCTGGTAGGAGTAGGTGGTCCCGTGGTTGGACCCTATTATACCCGAGGAGAGACAGGTAGACAACTGGTTTTGGTCTACTCTTGGGGATCCGGGTCTATATAACAGATCCTGTGACGAGGTGAATGGTAACCTAAACATTGTCCGCGTCTTCCGTTACACAGTACAGGTACTTACATCCCATATAAGTACTACTTCTTTCTAAGACGTATAACTATTTGCTAACACTAATATGTTGACATACATGAAACGGTTTTATAGGTTCTATATTGATTTTACTACTTACTACATGACATTTTAGTGCATGATACATTTCTACTCAAACCCATTTGAGGCCCTGAACCACCATCTGTCCCTCCGGACCGTACGACACTAAGTACCCCAACGTTTGTCAACCTGTTTTGACTCACTGACTTGACTCGACTTGACTTTCTACTTTTTATTTTTATAAAGGTTGTAACTTTATTGTCTGTGAAATCAAGTCAAGTCAGCGAGTCAGCACAGACTGAGAAACACTGGGGTACTTAGCGTCGTGCGGTCCGGAGGGACAGGTAGTGGTTGAAGATCTCAAGTAAGTTTGAGTGTAGGTAGCTCAGCCACTACGGTAGGTCGGTAGAGTAGGAGACAGCAGGGGATAAGGAGGACGGGGGTTAGGGAGGGTCGTAGTCTCAGAAAAGGTTACTCAGTTGAGAAGTGTACTCCACCGGTTTCATGACCTCAAAGTCGAAATCGTAGTAAGGAAGTTTTCTTTAGGGTCCCGACTAGAGGAAGTCTTACCTGACCGACCTAGAGGAACGTCAGGTTCCCTGAGAGTTCTCAGAAGAGGTTGTGGTGTCAAGTTTTCGTAGTTAAGGAGTCACGAGTCGAAAGAAGTGTCAGGTTGAGAGTGTAAGTATGTGCTGGTGACCTTTTTGGTATCGGAACTGATTTAACTGGAAACAACCGTTTCATTACAGAGACGAAAAGTTATACGATAGATCCAACCAGTATTGAAAAGAAGGTTCCTCATTCGAATCTTATACATTAATTCCAGTTATGATAAATATTATAGTAGATTTTTATTTTTACTGATGTAAATGTCACTTTGTTTGATCTAAATATACTTGTAGTTTCCTCTGAATTCACTTTTCTGTCTAGGTGATACATTCTTAAGAGTAAAAAAATACATTCTATAAGAGTTATACATTCTTATAGAGTTCTGTTTTTATAAAACATTTCGTTAAGAGTATCTTTTGTGATTGATTTAAATCAAAAGGAATCTAATCGAATAACTTTAAGTTAAAATTTTATATTTGTTCGTTCTCATCTGTATCAAAACAATTTCTTATCATTACCTCTTCAGAATTGGATTAAGTCATAGTTTCATATAAAATTTAGTTTATGTTAATGTAGTACAATTTATAGTGTACTTATCTCTAAGTACCTATTATTATCATTAAACTTAACCTAGGTTTGTGTATGAGATAAAATCTGATATTTCAACCCTATAGTTTCTGTAACCCTTTTATTAATACGTAACTATTTTTATCGGTAGTTGTTTTATTAATTTTGAACCAGTGATAAATTGAGGAATACATTTTAATTACGTATCTACCAAGTTTTTAACTTTACTTTTTGTATTTTGTTCTTCTGAAGTGTTTAACATAACTCTTGACACCCTTTTATAAAACCATTTTAACTTTATCCTTTTAATAAAGATTTGTTCCGTATTTTAGGTTTCTTTTATAACTATCTAAACTGATACGTTTACACTTGTATAAAGATCTCCTGGTTTTATAAGACGTGTCATATTTATGTAGTTCTTATTAGTGTTCTATCTTTACGTTATTAATTTTATGTACCATTTTCCATATTAAAGAAATTATATATTAATTTAACATTTTTAGTCATACTTTTATAGTCGTTAATTTATTTTATATATTATAAGTAATTATTCGTTAACTACTTTTTTCTTTATTGAAATTTGTCAATTTCTCTACGGTTTTAAGTTAATATAAATGTATAAATACTAATTTCATATGTTCACTTGGTATTGAGGAAATTAGTCTACACACACAAACGTACACACGAATCAGTACAGGATGAGAAACGTTGGGGTACACAACGTCAGACGGTCCGAGGAGACAAGTACCATAAAAAGGTCCGTTCTCATGACCTCACCCAACGGTAAAGGAAGAGGTCCCCTAGAAGGGTCGGGTTCTTAGTTTGGGTACAGAGGACGTAGAGGACGAAACTTTCCGTCTAGGAAATAGTGACTCGGTGAACCTTTCGGTTAGTCTACAGTCTATGTGGGCAAATAGTTCGGAACCAACAAGTCTTACACCATTTTACATAAAAGGTCTTAATCCCCTCACCACCCAAACCATATTCGTGCACTTACTGTAAAACCGTTATTGATACTCGTAGTCGTAAAACTTATTTATACGGTTTACTTGATTGTTAAGGTGAAGATCCTAAGCATGAATGTTTTAGAGTTTTTCTAAAGTAACATCTCAGTATGTAGTATCTTTTTCTACCCTTTTTGGATTTCTACTGACCTATGGATCTAAAATCACAAAAAAATACTTCTTAAATTCGTCATGTTACTTTCATTTTACTCAATTGAGATGTAACAGACAATACATTTCTAGAAGACCTCCGAGTCTTCATTTTATCTTTTAAATATGTGTCTCTGTACTTGTGTGTGTATATACTTTAGTACAAAGGTAAACATCATAATAAACAACTTCTTAGAGTCCTCACTGATCTCATCATATCACTGATCTAGACTTTCCTTACCTTCTGAGACCACACCGTTCATATCCTAAAGTAAAACGTGATAAGGTAAACGTACTTAAGATTTCAAAGAATAATATGTAGTATGAAATTTAAAAATAAAATTTTGAATTTTATACTGTAATTTTAAAGTAGTCATTTCGTTTACTTTGACTTATGTCTCTTGTCGGATGTATATTTATAAAATTAGTCTTATTATTCTTTTCTATGTTCTAAGACTATATTTTAGTTTGATTCTTATACTTTCATTTATGTTTTTAATGAATTTTTAATCACGTTAAGATATTTTAAAATAATAGATTAATTAATGTTCAAGAAATGACTGATGAATTATACTAAAAGATCCAGGTCACTATTCGGTAGGTAGTATATCAAATGTAAACTCATCCCTTTGACAGTGTCTCTCGTACTTGTATATCAAGTAAGAAATTAATATTAATTGAATTAACAAACTCTTTTTTTCTTTTAAATGTAGTCTAAGTACTTCTGAATGTAAGATTCCTGACCGACATTACAATTAAAAAGTACTACTTATTACGTAAATAAATTATGAACTAGATGGAAAAAAAGAGGTCTCGCAGAAGTATAGTAAACACTAGAGTCTTAAAGAATCTGACATCTAATTACCTAAGTTTTATCCCCAATACTAAAATATTTTGTGTGAATCATTAAACAGTTATCTCTTCCACCATTTCCCAGAACGTATATACTTTTATGTCCCTTGTTTTTTCGTCTGTTGGTGACACTGCTCCCTTGGTGTACAGATCTCCCGAAAGGAGGAGGTAAGGACTGAGTCCAAGAAGTCTCACCCGTTCTACTGAGGTAACCTCTGTTCATTCTCGTCTTTGTGTTATTTCGTTTAGTCAGGAGGTAACCGGTGTCGATTCATCGGTTACTGCATCCACAGTCATGTCCACTCAAAGTTATTCCCCATGTACAGTGTGGATTTCACTAGTTACTGTAACCCCGGTGTCTTACCCTCGGACATTTATCACGATTCAACTTAATGACTCACGTGTTTTGGAGGACACGTCCTGTCGTGGTCGTCTTGTTGTGTGTGGGAGACAGAGTACCTGTGGTTTATTACGTTCCCGAATGTCTACCGGTGTTTCTCCAGTATCCGGTAACGATTTTCTTCTTTCTGGAGAGTGGGTGGTTTTTACACGACATATTTGTCGACTTAGTACGTCATAAGTTTCCTATACTATAAAAGGTGTTTCTTGTTCAGACTATAGTTGGACCAACATTATGTTCTCCTTATTCACTGTAGGTATTTACTATTCGTTGGTTCTTTTTTTTTACGTAACCACTCAAGTCCCATAATGACTTTCAATGTCAGTGTCATTACTAGTCCAACGGGTAGTGACAGTTTTACATCTTCTCGTTCTTGTATTATTTTTCCTGAAAGACGAGGAAACCTAAGACACACTCCGGGTCCTCCTGTTTCGTTCAATGTAACAAGGAACAAAGGTAGATGAGACCTGTCCTCAACTCAAGTGTATAATACTTCGTCAAATGGATCTTTTGTTCACCCTTTCGAAAATTTTGTCTGAATTTAAAACGAAAGATAAATATGTAAGTTTACTTTCTCCACATACCTTATAGATAAACACATGTCATCCAGTATCTGTTGTAACATTATGGGACCAACTAATTCAAGGGATGTGAGTTACTATTCATAGTCTTTTAAGGTCTAGTCAAAGAATTCACGATATTCTTATGACTGTGTCACGATTCATAGTGTCACATTCTTATAGTGTTAATTTGGCCTTAGTCTCTTAAGAATGGTCCTTATCGTCACGGAATAACTCAAAATTTCCCTTTCGATTTCCTGTCCTTTTCTAACCTTCTATTAACATACATTTAAAGATTTTATGGTAAGTATTTCAGTTATACCTATTATGAACTCTGATCAATTTGACTATACGTATAAGGGACACTCATCTACTCAGATACTTCTCTCCCAGTGACAGGACCTAACGCAATCTTAAATGACTCTTCAGAAAGACACACAGACATGAAGCTACAGAGGTAAAGGACGGGATATTTACGACTACAATAGGTTACAACACAGAGGTCGGAGATGGAGGTGGGAAATCAACTGTGTACATACTCGTTATAGAGGTTGAAACCTATAGATAAATCATATATATTGTTTTGAAAAACTTCCAAAAGGAGTAAAAACCATGGAGGAAGTTTTATAGAGTGTCACGAGTAGTGAGGTGAAAACGTAAGTATAATTTTGAAAGAAGGAAATTGTTTAGGACAACAGAGATGAAAGTATAGTAAAGTGTTTAAACTAGTAAAGGATAGAGGGGTAAAGGAAAGATCGGGTGTCGTGATCGAAAGACGGTACAGAAAGGTGAAAATAAGACGGGAGGGTGTTGAACTAAAGGACTTTGTCGAGTTTAATGAGAAATGTAGAACAAGACTAATATAGTGAGGTGACGAGTTTTATCAAAATCATCTAAGGTTAGTACGAAAATATTAAATTATATAGTATTAATCATAAATATTATTGTCATGACATTAATGAATAATGGAAAGGTATTGACTACTTTTATTCCAAGTATTATAGAGTAATTAAAAGAGTTCCCGTGTGTAAAAATTCACTATTTTGATCTTAGCTTTGGATTCAAACTATATAAAGTTTTACCAAATCAAAGAATGTAACATTTTTTTCAGTGTGTTACCACTTGGACCAAGGGTGACAAGTGATGATGAGAATGGAACACTTTCGAAAAAGTATTAGACTTCTTTCTGAAAAATTCAATGAGTATTTTAGGACCTTAAGAACATAGGTCATACTGTTGTATCTAACTTTCGGACGTAATAATGTACTTCTTTGTAAAAGAAAAATAAGTAGGTCAGTACATAAGGTACCTCAAAAGTCTAATAAACTTTACGATAAAAATAGACGTAATCTTTATCAAATTTTCTTTAAGGTGTCACGGGTGTTTTATTGTTTTTAAATGGTATAATTCCTTTAACTAGGTTTTCTATTCGTTTGGGATCGAAATGTATCTTTCTATCTTCGATCGGTAAAGGTTCCTTTAAACAGAATTCATTGATGAAAAGCATAATTGAAGTTTTTTTTTAAAAAAAATTTATGGTGAATTAAGAAATCGGGGTAGACTAAGATGGTACAATCACCTCGGTCTGATCAACTGAACGTTAAAACTCTCTGAAGGAACACAACGACGACGACAACAACAAAAATGTATAACGAATTTCAGATCCTAGAAGGACTCTTTAAACATAGTCAAGAAGTTTCTGATAACTGAAAAAAAGGAGTTATGCTAGTTTCTTGTGACCTGAAAAATAGGGAAGATCGGTGTAAATAGTAACAGAATTTGATCCTTACACAGGTTCTGACTAAGAATTAATTTAAGTGACCCTAAAAGGTGATTTAAAATATTTACGTAGATATACATTTCTATGATAACCTGATGTAGTGTATTAATTAATCCCAGTCTTTGTACTTTATACCTTTCTTTTTATTTTCAAACTCTTGGTATAATTCTAATAACGGTCAGTTGTTGTTTTATAGCTGGGTTGGTAAAACAAAGTCACTTCTAATTAAGTAGTACATAAAGGGAAGAACGATATCTTTTTTAAAAGAGAGAAAAATAACTCTCAAGTTATATATGACGGAGCTACAAACTAGTTCATATATTTTTAAAATAGTGACTTAGTCCATATTATTGATTAAAATAGGGTAATAATCGAAAGAAAATTACATCTTACGACGACGACGACGACGATTCAGTGAAATCAGTACAGTCTGGGACACGCTGGGGTATCTGTCGTCGGGTGGTCCGAGGGGGCAGGGACCCTAAGAGGTCCGTTCTTGTGACCTCACCCCACGGTAAAGGAAGAGATTACGTACTTTCACTTTTCACTTTCACTTCAGTGAGTCAGCACAGACTGAGAATCGCTGGAGTACCTGACGTCGAATGGTCCGAGGAGGTAGGTACCGTAAAAGGTCCGTTCTCATGACCTCACCCCACGGTAACGGAAGAGGTTATTACATCTTGTGGATGTAAAATTTGTTTGATACGATACCCATTTCTGTGTCGTTAATTATTTTGTCCTCTTTTATCGTACATTTTAAAGGAAGGACGTACCTAGAATTTAAGAAAAAAAAAAAAAAAAAAAATCAAGTTTAATAATAAAAAAACAGGAAAGGAATAAATAAATAAAAAAAAAATCGAAATGTTATAACATAACCAAAAAGGCATATAGTTGTACTTAGGCGGTGTCCGTATGTGTACAAGGGGTAGGACTTGAGAGGAGGGAGGGGTATGGTAGGGAGACCCGGCAGGGTCACATGGTCGGGGTTCTACATCATCCTGTTATATCCTCTGTGAAATTATTTCTTCAAGATCAGAATAAATCACGTATATTCTGTTCTTTATCTCATGACGTTGTCTTTGTTCTCCCTCCTAAGATGACACCCATTACATTAGTCGTTTCTGGAAAGGATTTTCCAGTACAACTTCGACTCTAACTTTTCTATCCCTAACCGACGGTAGTCTTCGTAACAATTTCTGTCGTTTTAATTGATTTTAATAGTTTGAAGTCTCTACTGGACCAGACATTCATCTTTTTACATTTTTAAATTGCTCTTAAAAATAAAGTCACGGTACAATGTTTTCTTCCCCAAAAGGGACACCAAGTTACCCTTTTCTAAGACAGACGTTGTGTTCTCTGTGTCCTCTGTACCCAAGTAAGGGACCCAGTCCTTCTAGGGGACCTCTTCCTTTACTTTGGGAGAGGTTATAAAGAACGGACTTTTTAGGGGACCTATCTCCTTGGTCCACCCGATGGTAGGTTTCCCAGTTTTTCTTAACCTGTCCTGACTCGTTGATTCGTGTACAATGTTTCATCACCACTCTTACAACGTGAGTGCAGATCTAGGTCTAAAATTTCTGTTTCAAAAATTAGTAAATTACAATTAACACTAGACTCGACACCCATACAGTAGTCAAGTCAAGTCAAGTCAGTCAGTACAGCTGAGGAACACTGGGGTACTTAATGTCGTACGGTCCGGAGGGACAGGTAGTGGTTGAGAACCCCATGTGAGTTTGAGTACGGGTAGCTCAGTCACTACGGTAGGTCGGTAGAGTGGGAGACAACAGGGGACGAGTAGGACGGGAGTTAGGGAGGGTCGGAGTCCCATAAAAGGTTACTCAGTTGTGAAGTGTACTCCACCGGTTTCATAACCTGAAAGTCGAAGTCGTAGTCAGGAAGTTTACTTATGGGTCCTGACTAGAGAAAATCCTACTTGACCAACCTACAGGAACGTCAGGTTCCCTGAGAGTTCTCAGAAGAGGTTGTGGTGTAAAGTTTTCGTAGTTAAGAAACCACGAGTCGAAAGAAGTGTCAGATTGAGAGTGTAGGTATGTACTACTGACCTTTTTTGGTATCAGAACTGATCTGTCTGGAAACAACCGTTTTATTATAGAGACGAAAAGTTATACGATAGATCCAACCAGTATTGAAAGGAAGGTTCCTCATACATCGAAAATTAAAGTACCGATGTTAGTGGTAGACGTCACTAAGACCTCGGGGTTTTTTATCAGAGTGTGAGAAAGGTGATATAGGGGTACATAAAATGTACTTAACTACCCTGGTCTACGGTAATAGAATCAAAAGACTTACAACTCGAAATTCGGTTGAAAAAGTAAGAGGAGAAAGTGAAAGTATTTCTCCGAAAAATCAAGGAGAAGTGAAAGACGTTATTCTCACTACAGTAGACATATAGACTCCAATAACTATAAAAAGGACCGCTAGAACTAAGGTCGAACACGAAGAAGGTCAGGTCGCAAAGAGTACTACATGAGACGTATATTCAATTTATTCGTCCCACTGTTATATGTCGGAAGTGTATGAGGAAAAGGATAAACCTTGGTCAAACAACAAGGTACAGGTCAAGATTGACAACGAAGGACTGGACGTATATCCAAAGAGTTCTCCGTCCAGTCCACCAGACCACAAGGGTAGAGAAAGTATTAAAAGGTGTCAAATAACACTAGGTGTGTCAGTTTCCGAAACCGTATCAGTTATTTCGTCTTTCTCTACAAAAAGACCTTGAGAGAACGAAAAAGTTACTATGTCGTCTACAACCGTTAAACTAGAGACCAAGGAGATGGAAAAGATTTTGGTCGCACTCGTAGACCTTCAAGTGTCAAGTACATAACGACTACACACCAAACCTTTTAAAACTCGTAATGAAATGATCGCACACTCTACTCACTTTAACACACCATCAAACTCATAAGAAACTGTAACGGAAACAAGCCTTGACCTTACTTTTGACTGGAAAAGGTCAGGACACCGGTGACGACTCAAAAGGTTTAAACGACCGTATAACTCACGTTGTGAAAGTGTCGTAGTAGAAAGTCCTAAACTTTATCGAGTTTACTTTAAGGTAGTGGAGGTGATCGAAACAAGTATCACTACGAAAGATTCCGGGAGAACTGAAGTGTAAGGTCCTACAGACCGAGGACTACTCACTAGTGTGGTAACACTAATAGAACCAGTACTTCGAGAAAAAACATGTCAAGAAGACACATAAGAACGGTGGAGAAGAATTATAGAAGACTAAGACAATCCAGGTATGGTAAAGACAGGAAATAGCTCGGGTAGAAACGTATTTACAAGGGAACCATATAAATTAAAAGAACTTCTCTAGAGATCAGAAAGGGTAAGACAACAAAAGGAGATAAAGAAACGTAACTACCGACTCCTTCCGAAAGAATAGAGAAGAACGATAAGAAACCTTGAGACTTAAGTCTACGAATATAGAAAGGAAAAGAGGAAACGAAAAACGAAGAGAAGAAAAGTGTCGATAACCATTCCGGAGGGGTCTGTCGGTAAAAGGAACAACGTAAAGAAAAAGTACACCTACCAGAACTAGGGACAGAGGACATGTTACAGTGCTTGGAGTCAGGTATCAAGTAGTCCGTGAGATAGATAGTCTAGATCAGGGAATTTAGATAAAGAGTGAAGGTGACATATTAGTATTCCCTAAACTAAATCCAGTATGGACATACCAGATCACCAAACGGGATGAAAGAAGTTAAAGTCAGACTTAAACCGTTATTCCTCAAGTACTAGACTCGGTGTCAGTCGAGGACCAGAAAAAAAAAAAAAGACTGACATATCTCGAAGAGATAGAAACCGACGTTTCTTATATTAGTTAGACTAAAGTCGTAACTGGTAGACCACTACAGGTACACATCTCAGAAGAGAACAGAACAACCTTCTCCCACAAACGATACTGTCACTTAAGAGAATCGTTTAGAGATAATTGGAAAGGGGACGAAGTAAGGTATGAGGTTCCGGTTTAAACGGACAATGAGGTCCACAAAGAACTGAAGGATAAAAACGTAAGGTCAGGGGATATTACTTTTCCTGTAGAGACACAACTCCTTCTTTACTTCTTGGGGTCCCAATCATCTTCCTTTCTTTAGAATTTGTAATCTCGTCTTCATTTACGTTTTCTTTGTTTTCTCTGGTATCGTTTTTAGTTGTTTCAGTTTTCGACCAAGAAACTTTCCTATTCATTTTAACTGTTTGGTAATCGGTCTGAGTAGTTCTTTGTTTCCCTCTTTTTAGTTTAGTTATTTTAATCTTTACTTTTACCTCTCTAGTGTTGTCTGTTGTGTCTTTATGTTTCCTAGTATTCTGTGATGATAGTTGTTAATATACGGTTATTTTACCTGGTGTACCTTCTTTACCTGTTTAAGAATCTTTTCATGTTGAAAGGTTTTAAGCTGGTCCTTATTTATCTTTTAGAATTGTCTGGGTAGTGTTCGTACCTTTAACTTTGACATTAGTTTTTAGAAGGTCGTTTGTTTTCGGGTCCAGGTCTGCCGAAGTGTCGACTTAAGATGGTTTTTAAATCTCTTCTCGATTGTGGATAGGACGAGTTTGAGAAGGTCTTTTAACGTCTCCTTCCATTTGAAGGTTTGAGAAAGATACTCCGGTGGTAGTGGGATTATGGTTTTGGACTGTTTCTAGGGTGTTTTTTTCTTTTCATGTCCGGTTATAGTGACTACTTGTATCTACGTTTTTAGGATTTGTTTTAAGATCGTTAGTCTTAGGTTGTTGTGTAATTTTTCTAGTATGTGGTACTGGTTACCCGAAATAGGGTCCCTACGTTCTTAAGAAGTTATAGACGTTTATTTAGTGACTTTTAACTTTTTATTTTGGGTATACTAATAGAGTTATCTACGTCTCTTTCGGAAACTGTTTTAAGTTGTGGGTAAATACTATTTTTGAGAGGTCTTTCGTCCTTATCTTCCTTGTACGGAGTTGTATTATTTTCGATATATACTGTTTGGGTGTCGTTTGTAATAGGAGTTACCACTTTTTAACTTTCGTAAAGGAGATTTCAGTCCTTGTTCTGTTCCCACGGGTGAAAGTGGTAATGATAAGTTGTATCAAAACCTTCAAAAACGGTGTCGTTAGTCTCGTCTTTTTCTTTATTTTCCTTAGGTTCAACCTTTTCTTCTTCATTTTGAGAGTGACAAACGTCTACTGTACTAGGAGATGTATCTTTTGGGATTTCTGAGTTGGTCTTTTAATGATCTTTATTAGTTACTGATATCATTTCAACGTCATATATTTTAGTTGTGTGTCTTTAGGGAACGTAAGGATATGTGATTATTACTCTTTTGTCTTTCTCTTTAATTCCTTTGTTAAGGAAGTGGTAACGTTACCTTTCTAATTTTATGAATCTTTATATAGATGGATTTCTTTGATTTCTGGATATATATCTTTTGATATTTTGTGACCACTTTCTTTAGTTTCTCCTGTGATTATATACCTCTTTATATGGTACAAGTACCTACCCTTCTTAGTTATATCACTTTTACTCATATGATGGGTTTCGTTAAATATCTAAGTTACGTTAGGGATAGTTCGATGGTTGTCATAAGAAGTGTCTCGATCTTGTTTATGAAAGTGTTAAGCATATCTTTATGTTTTTTGGGGAACTTATCGGTTTCGATAGAACTGTTTCTTCTTACCTTGACCTCCTTAGTTGGATGGACTGAAGTCCGAGATGATGTTTCGGTGTCAGTAGTTCTGTCATACCATGACCGTGTTTCTGTCTTTATATCTAGTTACCTTGTTTTATCTTTCGGGTCTCTATTTAGGTGCGTGTATACCTGTGGAATAGAAACTTTTTCCTTCGTTCTTATATGTTACCTAATTTCTGTTAGAGAAATTGTTCACCACGACCCTTTTGACCAGTTGCTGAACATTTTCTTACTTTGATCTTGTGAAAGATTGTGGTATGTGTTTTTATTTGAGTTTTACCTAATTTAGAGATTTACATTCTGGTCTTTGATATTTTGAGGATCTCCTCTTGTATCCGTTTTGTGGGAGGCTGTATGTAGTGTCGTCCTAGGAGATACTGGGTGGAGGGTCTTCTAGCCTTTATTTTAGTTTTTATTTGTTTACCCTGGATTAATTTGAATTTTCGAAGACGTGTAGTTTCCTTTGAT
Source organism: Bos taurus (assembly GCF_002263795.3). Lineage (NCBI taxonomy): Eukaryota > Metazoa > Chordata > Mammalia > Artiodactyla > Bovidae > Bos > Bos taurus. Next base: position 105,388,525 of record NC_037336.1, read on the forward strand.
AATCGTTCCACTTTTCTGTCGGAAGTCTTACCCTCTTTTATTATCGTTTACTTCGTTGACTGTTTATTGATTAGAGTTTTTATATGTTCGTTGAGGATGTTGAGGTCTTTTTATTTACTGGGTTAGTTTGTTACCCGGTTTCTTGATTTATCTGTAAAGAGGTTTCTTCTGTATGTCTACCGAGTGTTTGTGTACTTTTCTACGAGTTGTAGTGAGTAATAGTCTCTTTGCGTTTAGTTTTGGTGATACTCCATGGTAAAGTGTGGTCAGTCTCCGACACTAGGTTTTCAGATGTTTATTATTTACGACCTCTCCCACACCTCTTTTCCCTTGGGAGAATGTGACAACCACCCTTACGTTTGATCATGTCGGTGATACCTCTTGTCACACCTCTAAGGAATTTTTTGACCTTTATCTTGACGGAATACTAGGTCGTTAGGGTGACGACCCGTATGTGTGACTCCTTTGGTCTTCCCTTTCTCTGTGCACATGGGGTTACAAGTAGCGTCGTGACAAATATTATCGGTTCTACACCTTCGTTGGATCTACAGGTAGTCGTCTACTTACCTTTTCTTTCGGTACCATGTATATGTGTTACCTCAAAATGAGTCGGTAATTTTTCTTATGTAAACTTAGTCAAGATTACTCCACCTACTTTGACCTCGGATAATATGTCTCACTTCATTCGGTCTTCCTTTTTGTGGTTATGTCACATGATTGCGAATATATACCTTAAATCTTTCTACCATTGTTATTGGGACATATGCTCTGTCGTTTTCTCTGTGACTACATATCTTGTCAGAATACCTGAGACACCCTCTCCCTCTCCCACCCTTCTAAACCCTCTTACCGTGACTTTGTACATTTTATAGTACATACTTTGCTCTACGGTCAGGTCCAAACTACGTGCTATGACCTACGAACCCCGATCACGTGACCCTGCTGGGTCTTCCTATCATACCCCTCTCTCCTCCCTCCTCCCAAGTCCTACCCCTTGTGTACATATGGACACCGTCTAAGTAAAAGTATAAACCGTTTTGATTATGTTAATACATTTTAAATTTTTATTTTATTTTAAATTTTTTTTTCCTGTAGAAAAAACCCACAAACAAGATTTTCCAGAACATCCAGAAGTATTTTAGTAAGTCGAAGTCGAAGAAGTCGTAATGACCAACCCCGTATCTGAACTTAATAGTACTATAACTTACCAAACGGAACCTTTGCTTGTCTCTAGTAAAACATCAAAAACTCTAACGTAGGTTCATGACGAAAAGCCTGAGAACAACTGGTACTACCGATGAGGCAAAGAAGATTCCCTAAGGACGGGTGTCATCATCTATATTACCAGTAGACTCAATTTAAGTGGGTAAGGTCAGGTAAAAGCAAGCGACTAAGGATCTTAAAGCTGCAAGTGAGAACGGTAGAGGACAAACTGACGAAGGTTAAACGGAACTAAGTACATGGACTGTAAGGTCTAAGGATACGTTATAACGATAAATGTTGTAGTCTGGAACGAAGATAGTGGTCAGTGTAGGTGTTGGCGTACAACAAAAACAAACCGAGGTAGGGAAGTAAGAAAGACCTCAATAAAGAGGTGACTACAGGTCACCTATACAGTATGTAGTGAAAATAATGTAAGTCCATGTAAGGATGGTAGAAACTCTCAAAGAAAAATGATACTTTTCTACAACTAAAAAAACACGTTATTCTTCGTGTTTTTCCTTTAATTCTTATTTTAAGAGGAACGTTATCGTACTTTTTCTTATTGTATAAATTTATTTGAATTCGTTCCTTCGTTTTTCAGAGTATGTGACTTTTCATGTTTTGTGACGACTTTCTATAAACTCTTCTTCACGGCCCTCGGCCGTATAACGTATAACTCACGTATAACGTATAACTCACGTCGTGAAAAGTCCTAGACCTTATCGAGTTGACCTTAAGATAGTGACGGCCATCGGTCGCACTCCTTGAGGTGGGTACTGTTTCCAGTACTCCTTCCTCCGAACCGTATGCGTTTCCGCCCTAGTTCGGAGTCCTCAGAGGGACCTTTAAGAGCTCGTTAGATGGGGGTTTGGTCTCAGACGGATGAAAGACGAAACACGAAAGTGGATGTGGAGACTGAAATGCCCCCCGACAGGGGGTGATGGAGAGACTTTTTTCAATCGAATGTCGAGGTCAATTATTAAGGACCCACACTGTCACAAATTGGATGTTTGAGGAAACCTTTAGGAGATCGGACGGACTTATCCAAAAGGCCGGTGTACACTAACAAGTCTCGGAGGGTTGACACTCTCCGTCCTCTACAAGATTTGACAGATTCGTGTCTAAGAAAACTCATCAATTTTCTAACTAATCTTTAACATAACCACTTCCCTAAAAGTGAACAACCCGGTTACAAACGACGATTCAAAGGTATAGGGAATGGACGACACAGGGACCGTCACATAACTAATTATATTAACCACATTTATCATCGAAATTACAAACATTGGACCCTGGGAACTCAATTAAGAAAAAGAACAATATCGGGTGGTGTGGAAACGCGACATCCTTACGTTGAAATAGATTACGAAAACCTCCCACCGAGGACTGGTTAGTGGAAATCTCTTTTTATTCAAAAGACTTCTTTTCCAGAATTTTACAATTGTCCGGAGACCCGGTCTTCTACTACGTTTAGTGGATTCGAAAACGTATACTATTCAAACGTCCTTCTTTCGGACCGAACGACGGACTGAGATGGGGAAGGGGGTAATAGGAGATACGTATTGAATTCCATATTTTTGATGAAACCTTTTATTTCATGCCCGGAACAAGTGGCTTTGAACCAGAGTGGTACAGCAAGAAAGAGAATGGAAGACCGACTTAATAAGTCGGAGAAAAGATGTGACTTACAGGAGTGACTCGATAGGAATAAAGTCGGAGAAAAGAGGTGACTTAAAAGGATGACTCGATAGGAGTAAGATAATGAGAAATATAGGAATTAATTGCAAATGAATTCGTTAACAAAGGACTAGAAGAGGCTGTGGCAGAGAGGAAGCTTATGGGACCTAGTCGGCCCCGACCAAGGGCCGTTTCTTCATGTATATACCGTTCTGTAAGTACTCGACCTTATAAATTATAATAATTATACAGTTATTACGGATTTTATACAAAGGGGTCGAAAAAGATCACCATTTCTTGGGTGGACGGTTACATCCTCCGTATTTCCTGTACTAAACTAGGGACCTAGACATTCTAAGTGACCTCCTCCCGTACCGTTGGGTGAGGTCATAAGAACGAATCTCTTAGGGTACCTCTCTCCTCGGACCACCCGATCTCAGTTACCCCAAAGTCTCTCAGTCTGTGTAGACTTTACTGAATCGTGTATACGTGTAATGGATTTTATTAGATGTATAAGTCGTGTTAGACAGAGTTTTATACTTCTTTTTTTTTTTGTAAAAAACGTTCTCATATTTTAAGGTTGATTTTAAAATATAACTTAAAGTTCACTAAGGTTTTTACATTTTGAGTATGAAGGAGAAATATTTTATGTTAAATTTCGATACTATTAGTTTTCTTAAACGATGACCTCATATTTCCGTACCCGACCGATGTCAGGTACCCTAACGTCTCAGTCTGTGTTAATTCGTTGACACGAGTGTGTGTATGTGTAACCGGACATCTGTTGGTATTCCTCTATGTCCCACAGTACCGGTTTTATCATGACATCTTCCTGTTACTCGAGTACAGACGTGTACCCTTGTGGTTTTAATGTTGATAAATGTCTTTCCCATAACTACTCTTACTGGACTTCTGGTTATCTTTTCTAGGAGATAATGATTTTTATATTCCTTCTTTGGTGCTGTTTGTCCCTCCTTATCACCTATGTCCCATATCAGATCAGGGTATGATACCCATCCGTTGTTAGTGTGTTCTTCTAGTAGGTCAATGTCTCCAAGAGGGTTTCCTCGTTACCCTACACTCGAAGTGTAGTTCGATGACTCTGGTCCCTAAGACATGATTCTTATACTCGGGGGGTTTACAAACCGAAAACTACAGTCACCCTATAGAGAACCCCACTCGGTCTCCGGAACTCTTTAACTCCGAGATCCAGATTTCCAGTGTGTGTCATATTCTGGGTTCTGTCTTCTCAGTAAACTTTCTTCTGACTCAGTCTGTGTGGACAACTAGAACCTCTCGTACGGTCTCTCACTCCTTCTTTAATGTTGAGTGGAGTCCCTGTAGTCGGTAAAGCCTGTCGATAGGGTACTGTTCCCGTGACTACGACCGTTCCTGGTATAACCTTAGGAGGAAGATCGAAAAGTCATCACCGTAAGTCGTGATGGGTTCTGTTCCATCGTGTTTAGAACCCTTAGGGGTCCAGTTTGTCGATTGACCCTTTTCGTGTCGGGGTAAGCGTTAGTCCGACCGATGACATCTAGGGAAATCGTAGGTGGACTGGATACTGAGTCCGGAGAGGTAGCCAACCAGTCGTGGTTGGGGTCCTGGTCTGAGGGTGTGGTTCTCCTCATCACTATGGTCAGGGTTCCGTTGAACCTGGATCAGAGGTGGGTGAAAACGTGGTTTTGATCATTGTCCTGGGTCGAGGTAGGTGATTACCCAACCGTGATCGGGGTCCTGGGTAACCAAGTATCGGGACTTGTAACGGTGTACCTGTGGTCAGGATCCTGGTCTTACCGAGTAGTCGATCAATACAGGGTTACGTCGGGTGAGTGGTCACTCTATCGTCGTCGGGGTCCTAGAGGACCCGTGATAGACCCTCGATTGTGGTCGAGACGTTAGGGACAAGATTTCGATCTCTGAAGTCCTGCACCAAGTCGAGTCGTCACCCGACCATCGGTGGAGCCCTGGTCCGGACTCATCCGGAACCCAAGGTAAGAGACCCGGTGTCGGGATAAGTTGTTGTCGTATGTGAACGAAGTCCTCGTGGTACTAAGACGTAGGTCGGACCAGTCTCGGTCAGATGGGAGGTCGTATGGTCGTGGTGTGGTCATGTTGAACCGAGTCGAAACGATGGTCATACTATGTCCCAGGTCAGGTCATGTGTGACTCCGGGACTCGGTCGGATTCACCTTGACCTGAGACGGGTCTTCAACCATTCTTGTTTTGACTCCGAGGTACCGGTCAAAGGAAGGGTAGATGTGATGGGTGGTACCCAGACGTGATCCTGACCCTAAAGAACCAATTCGTTGGTTGTCACGGTCACGGACCAAATAGGTGGTCGTCACCTTTTTGTGACCTGTTCCGTACAGATAAGTTTGTCACCCTTGACCATGGTGGGTACGTCACAAGGGTGTCATGACTCGGGTGTTGTTATCACCTAACACTTCGGTGTATTACCTGTAACCCCCTCGTATATGAAGACCACTGGTGTCCCCTCACACGAATACCTTGTAAAAGGTGTATTCCGGTGAAGAAGTTCTGATTTTTTTTTTGCTTTCGTGACTAATACGTCTTTATTTTAATTTTAATCCGTTTTAATCCACTGACTTACTGCACAAGGTTTACTCGTTTGTGTTGTTTTTGGGGGTTTCTTCTCGATTTCTTTCACCTCTATTCTTGAAATGGACTATCTTAAATTCCATTACTAGTATTTTTAAAGGTTTCTTAAACCTTCTAATTCACTTGTCTCCTTCTTCAACGTTCAAAAGTGTCTTAACCGACTATATTTCGAATTGGTTTGTCTCTACTCCTTATTTTATTAACTTTGTGTGTGTGTGTGTGTGTGTGTGTGTGTGTGTGTGTGTGTGATGTTTCTTAGTTGTCATCTAGTATACTATGTCTTCACACCTGGTCACTCGACTTTGTGTCTCATTAAACTTAGTTATTACGACTTATCTTTTTTATTAAAATTTTTACTCCTGTCAAATTCTCTGGAGACCCGTCGTAGTTCGTAATATTGTAAGTGTAATATCTCCAGGGTGTTCCTTCTGTCTCTCTCCTTTCCCGTTTCTTGTATCGACTTCTGTACATCGATTGGAAAAGGGATTGGACCTTTTTCTCTGTCTGTTCTTATAGATCTGTCGTATCTCTCGGGGTTGGTCCTAATTTGGTTTCTACTACAATTCTTCAAAACATTAATATCACTTCTTTCATAAGAAAGAAGTAAATTATTTCTTTCTTATAAATTGTTTCGTACCCTTTTCGTTGTTCACTCTCGTTTTCAAAATATCTGTTTCTTTTCGAGTTCTACAAGTCGTGGTGTATTGACCGAAATGTGTGTGTGTGTTTATAATTTCCTTGAAGATATTTGTTTTTCCTTCCCAGTATTGATATTTATATTTTTAGTTCTTGTCTTTCTATAGTAACCTTTTCCGTTTTTATCTAATGTCCATCATCATTTTTTCTTTTTTTTTTTTTTTCTTTGAATATTTCGATCATTCTTTCAATCGTCTTCTTTCATCATTTTGGTAGATCGTTATATATGTGTCATTCATTGGTCTGGTGGACTGGACGGAGAACTCTTTAGACATACGTCCAGTCCTTTATTGTCAATCTTGGTCTGTACCCTGTCTGACCAAGATTTATCTCTTTCCTCACGTAGTTCCAACATATAACAGTGGAACGAATAAATTGAATATACGTCTCATGTAGTACTCTTTGAGACCCGTCCTACTTCGTGTTCGACCTTAGTTCTAACGGTCCTCTTTATAGTTATTGGAGGCTATACGTCTACTGTGGTGGGAATACCGTCTTTCACTTCTCCTTTATTTGTCGAATAAACGGCCCCTGGTCGGGGCCGACTAGGTCCCATAAGCTTCCTCTCTGGTCGGCCCCGACCAGGGGCCGTCCACCGCGGGTTCTGTCCCTAAAAGCTTCCATTCGAGGGGTTTCGTTAGTCTCGGTAGTCGGGATAACGAGGGGCAAGAGCCTTGTTGACCCAGTGGTCGGGAGAACAAGGGGGTGCCTCGTCAAACCCACTGGTCGGGATGACGAGGAGGGAACCTTGTCAAACCCGGTAGTCGGATGACAAGGAGGGGGCCTTGTTAGACCCAGTGGTCGGGATAACAAGAAGGTCACAAGCCCTGCCGATCCTGGGGTGAGTTCCCACGGCGCCTGGGGGGACATCCTATCTGTCCCGCTCTCCTTACCCTTCACAACTTTCACAATTTTCTCAATCTGAATCTCTCTCTTTTGCCAAAGACTTCAATTTTCCGGTTTCTTCTCGGACTAGAAAATTTTCGATTTTCGAAATAGAAGATAATATGAATTAAAAGACTGTACCCATTGTGCTTTGATTCTTACCGTTGAGAAATATGTTCATTAGAACTTTGACAATATCTCCGATGACAATTAAATCTATGAACCCACTTCCATTTTTTTTGTTGATTTTTTCATAGGATATTTATACTAATTTTTACAAGACCTGGGAGCAGTACTCCGACACCCTATCAGATACCCTCTCCGATATCGCCACCTACCATCACCCAGAGGTGGAAGACGCGTCTAGTATAAAAGACGGTAACTGCTTTTTTTCCTCCCTCTGACACGAGATGGAGGCCTCCTTCCTCTCCCGAATGTCCTGCGACACCGGCCCGCGGGACCGCTCGGGGGAGAGGGAGATGTGTTTGGAAATTTTTAAATAGGTTGTTAAAGACTAAATTCCGCTGATGAGGTGGAGGCGAACGTAGAGGGTCCCGGATTTTTAAGGGGTCAAATGTAGGTTTCAGAGGGTCTCGTAACGGATTTCGACTTTTTCTATTTTTTCTAAAGAAAATTTGTGTCCTCGAAAATTTTTTATGTGTTATATGTCTCGGGCGAGGAACTTCTTTTGGGGGAGTCCCCCCGGAGTGGGTTCATTTTTATTTATTTATTTATTTTTCTCTTTTTTTATTTTTCTTTTTTTTTCATTTTTTTTTCTTTTTCTTTTCTTTTATCTCTTTCTAGATTTCTATCTCTTTTTCGATTTCTCACTTTTCCTCTCTCCTTGTCTCTTCCTTCCTTAGTCCCTTGCGTCGTTCTAACTCTTTCCTTCTTTCCTTCAATCTTTTTCTCTATGTCTCTCTTTTTCTTCCCTCCTCCCTTCTTTTTCTCTCTTTCTCCCATTTCCCTTTCTTTGCTTCCTTTCTCTTCCCATCGCTTTTTACTTCCCCCTCTTTTTTCACTCTTTTCGTCCTTCTCTCCTTCTCTCTCTGACATTTTCTGCGACACTGGTCCACGGGACCGCTCGAGGGGGAAGGGGGGGTGGGTGGGACGCGTTTAGAATTTTTTTTTTTTTTTTTTTTTTTGAATAGGTGGTGAAAGACTAAATTCCGGTAACGACGGTGGAGGCAAACGCGGAAGGTCCCGGGTTCTCTAGGGGTGAAACGGGGGTTTCGGAGAGTTTCACAACGGATTCGGACTCCTTCTATTTTTCAAAAAACTTGTCACCTCTAAAATTTTGTCTGACGCACGTGTTATACGTCTCGCACGAGAAACCTCTTTTGGGGGAGTCCCCCCCAGAGTGGGTCCGATTCTTTTTTCACCTGGCCATTCCCCTAAATCGTTGTTAAAATTGGGGACTGAACGCCAACGAGGCTAAGGTTACCCTCACCGACCGGGGGACGGACTCCCGTAACATCCTGAACACGATCCCATATCGAGCGAAAGAAAAGTTCCTTAAACCCACCACATACCACATCATCTAAGACTAATATAACCTCTTTAATTTTCAAAACTAGAGTGACGGATGGTTTTGACACGTATGGTTTTGACACGTTTAATTATTTCCAGTTTCTTATTGTGTCAAAAACGAAAATGGAATGATAGTCTGTTCTTTTTGGAACTGAAGAGTTCGATTCTCGGTGTCTCGTAAATCTAAATCACTAGATCGAAAAACCCACGTCCCTTAATGTCGAGGTTCCGGAAATTTTCTAGAAAATTAAGTTCTTTTATTTGACAGTCCCGATAATCTGTGTCCTTGTCTGCAGAGAATTGTAACGACCCTTTCTGACTGGGTCCAGGACCGGTTGTGTATGATGACTTTTACTCAACTCTAATCTCTTTCACTATACGCCCAACCCTTACGACATCTCTTTTTCCACTCCCTCTCAAATTTTGGAACTTCTCATCACTCAAGGGGCAACGACCTTCATAAGTTCGTTTATAATCTACCAACGAACAGTAGATTTTTCGATATCTGGTCTAAATCCAATGTTTTGCTATTGACCTCTTCGAATATTTGTACAACACGTTGTGGAGAAATGAACGAAGAGTATAAATCCAGACGGTTTTCAAAATTTTTGACTATTACGGGGAAACTTCGACGCCTCTCTAACAAATGATTGAAATTTACTAAAGGTTTTTAATAATCCCCTGTAATTAACCTATGCGGGAGTAAATTTTGACTGATGACGTCTAAATTTCGGAAATAAACTAACGAATTTTTAACTAGGATTAAGGTCAAGATTCTCTTTCAACTGATTACTCTGTCTCAATCGAGAACAACTTCACATACTCTGAAATTTACTAGTCAATTAATCCTAATTATAATGGTTTTCTACTCTAATTTAATAAGAAGGTTGTTTTGTATGTGGATGTCCCACGAACACTGTTTTTCCGGGTAACCAAGGTAGATGGTCACTAGGGTTCTTTTTATCAAAATAGAATAGGGTCGAACCACCGTGTTAATTAATATTTTCCTCCTTTTTTCTTCACACCTTGAAAAATCTTTTCTTCATCGTTTATATTATTAAAGTGAGTTATTCCTAGTTGACGTTCAGAAAATGTTTTATCACTACTAACAGTTCAACGGGACTATCTAAAGTCCCCAGTTTAAAACAAAGTAAACGGGAGTTCGGGGGTGTCATCAATTTTCAAGTTTTTACAATCTAACCGTCAAACTCCTATGGACACCTTGAAAGGTTGACATACATCAAGGATGCGAGGGGAAATGGGATACCCCCTCCCTGCACGACAGAGTTTATCCTCTATGAGTCTCTTCCCAAAAGAGTTAAAGAATCAATAGTTGTCCACCATGTTAATTGTTATGAAATATATAACAATATTTATACATTATATTTATATAAACGGATTGATGTCAAACGGATTAATCCACACCCATATTTATTTTGTATTATTTCCATACGGATTAAGATAAATATCTAGATATGAATGAATTAAACATATATTTAGTTATATACATAATATATATATGACATATTAATTTACATATAACGTCATTATATTACACACACCGACTATAATTAACCATACCTAACTACACGACACTATATACAAGACATACGACATATTAATATAATATATACACACTGTACATAATAATGTCATGTAACCAAACACAACCAACCATAACCGACACACGCACAACATAACGACATTATATATACTTAATTATACAATTAATATTCTAATTAAGTTCATATAACTAAATATATATAACATACAGTTATTCAAATATGAACAACGGTATATATTTATGTAAAATGTAAATCCATATAGACATATGATTTTACTCTATTCCTCCAATATGTAAATAATAAATTTAAATATCTCTGGATTTGATTTGTAATCTGGATTTAATTGTATAGAGATTTAAATACAACAATTTTACATTTAAAATTTTTTAAAATTTTTTAATTTAACTGTTGACGAACTGTTAAGGAAACGGTATTTTGGAGGGGTATCCACATTGACCCTATTGGTCTGTTTTTTAACCAAAATATTGTTTTGCCGGGGGATCTCACCCAGGTAGAAGGGCGAGTTTGATTTTGACATCACCGAAGAATAGGCCCTAACTATCGATGAAACTATAATTTCCTTTTTTCGCCTTGTAACTTAACAAACCATTTCTCGGTAGTCTTTAACATTAAGGTATATTATTCCTTGTTGAACAACGAGAAGATTACAAACTATTTTTAACCGTCTAACGATATCCTTTGATAAAACCAGTTTTAAAACGTAGTAAATGGGAGTGTACAAAACGACTTAAAATATAGGTCTGTAGGTCAATAAAAAGGACAGTCTACATTTGTTAGAGGATCAGGTTTACGAGTCTATCGGAAATGACTGCCCAGTCGTTTACCATTTCGGAGGTATCAATGATTTTTAGTGGTTTTTCAAAATCTTTGTGTCTTTTGAAGTCGAATTTCGCGACTTTATTGTTGTCAGTATTTCCGAAAACGATACAAACGTCTACTCCTTAAATTGGAAATAAGACTAAGAGTCATATAACAGTCCAACAAAGGTGTGTAACTTTGACGCCGAAACGGACTTTCATTTTGATGGTATAAAGTAAACAATTCATTTAATGTCGTTGTTTAAACCTTCTGTTTATTTTGTAAAAAGTAACCTTTGTAAGCCCGAGTAAGGTCTAACGGGCCGGGAATTTTACGGAAATTACTAAACCGATTGAATAATTGGTCTTTATGTCACCGAAGACACTAACTCCTCCGGTCTCGGAGAGTGAGTGAAGTAGTTATGCGATGACGAAATTCTATAGTTAAGGTTTAAGGGTCTCTCTGACGAGCTCTTTAACACGCAAGAACGAATATAACGGGGTGACAAATATTATCAGATGGATACCCTCAATTATGAGCGCCAGAGTTTGGATTGCATGAGACCGTTTACCTAGATTGAGTACAGAGAAGTAAACCTTTTGACAGGAAACAAGAAATTGACATCTGTGGAAAAGAGTACAATAATAACGTTGACGAGCATGTCCCTTTCGTCAATTTCTACATTATGTTGTAGAGAAATGAACAAAAAGTATAAACCCGGATGGTTTTCGAAACTTTTGACTGTTACGAGGACGCAGATTCAGAAAAGTCCTTAAAACATATTTCAAAGTTTAATTTGTATTATGTCCGTAGAGAATATTAGGGGTCCCTGTCCGGTAACAACTTTCTCGCGTAGTTTGTAATTTTTAGGTTTAAGTTTTTGATTTTCTTCCCCTCAAATTCATATCAAGAGGGGTAGTTTAGAACGTTGAACGAGAAAAGCATTATTTATAAGATTTATGTCTAGACCGACCTTGATGACGTTACGAAGCAGTAACTACGGACCTCGTTAATTTACGTTTTGGTAATCAGTTTACCTTCCTGGAGGAGAGTCCTGTTACCTTCCCAGGACTGGGTAATAATTAATCGACAGCTCCTACACGAACATAAAAAGATGTCCTACGTCTAACAAGTTAAATGTAGGCCCTGTCTGATTAACCGGTACAACGTCTGGGGGTCTGTAGGTCAAAGGGGTAACGAAGCTAGTGTTTTCTCTTCGGGTGGTCTTCCCCTCCGTTCTATTTGTAGCTCTAGGACCGTGCTGGCTACCCCGACGACGTCACGCTTGAGGTTGGTCTTTTATTAAGATGAATAAGACAAAACCGAACAGATGGGAGAGGAATACAAAAAGAGAAATGGTTACTAAGACCTTTTGAATTACATGTACACTGAAAGTGACCACCTGGGTTACATCACTGAACACTTGTTACGCACGAGAGTAGAACAAATTTGGGAGTCATATTACAAACGAGGAAACATCACAATGTTGCAGGTGGAATAGAATACTACATTGGTGAATAACTATATTGATATCAGAACGACACAATGTTGTTGATGTTCTAAATTACACTAACGCTGCTAAACACCCGAAATGAATAAAATCCTTATAGTCGAAATTATCGTCGTTAATGAAGACAATGACGACGTCGTTATAGTAACTGATTTGTTCACGTATGACGGGTTATACAACTATGGTACAGATTTTTATAAAGAAATTGAGATCGTTGTGTCCTTCGATATCTATCCTTTAATCTCTACTCTCATCTGCGGAATTTTCTCCGTTATTACGTATAACCCTGACTCAATGTCGGAAATTTTAACTTTTACCAAGACAGAACGGTGCGACTAATGGCCACCTATACGCACTGTAGAAATTTCCATTTGCTCTGTCTAATACTTACCCTTTTTTAGTTTTTTGTATAGAGTCCACAAACGTTGTCGAGACTGTGACCGGACCTGAATCCCTTTAAAGTATTAGTTTATGTCTGGGACCTTATGACAGCTGACCTAAAATGGTGGCGACCTCGTCGATTACTGAATAAAGTGTGGAAGAGATTGAAATGAAGACCTTTTTTGTAAGACAAATTATAGAAATCAAGATTAAAACGAAGAGTATTAGTAAGAAGGAACATAACAGTCCTAAGAAGTCGTCTTGTAAGTTTTCGAGCGCTGACTCGACGGAGACCGACAAAATTCTTTATTTTTTCCCCTTCTACACCCCTCGCTCGAGGCGGGCACCGTTTCCAGTACTCCTTCCTCCGAACTGTATGCGTTTCCGCCCTAGTTCGGAGTCCTCAGAGGGACCTTTAAGAGCTCGTTAGATGGGGGTTTTGGTCTCAGACGGATGAAAGACGAAACACGAAAGTGGATGTGGAGACTGAAATGGCCCCCGACAGGGGGTGATGGAGAGACTTTTTTCTCAATCGAATGTCGAGGTCAATTATTAAGGACCCACACTGTCACAAAGTTGGATGTTTGAGGGAACCTTCAGGAGATCGGACGGACTTATCCAAAAAGGCCGGTGTACACGAACGAGTCTCGGAGGTTTGACACTCTCCGTACTCTACAAGATTTGACAGATTTATGTCTAAGGAAACTCGTCAATTTTCTAACTAATCTTTAACATAACCACTTCCCTAAGAGTGAACAACCCGGTTACAAACGACGATTCAGAGGTATAGGGAATGGACGACACAGGGACCGTCACATAACTAATTATATTAACCACATTTATCATCGAAATTACAAACATTGGACCCTGGGAACTTAATTAAGAAAAAGAAGAATATCGGGTGGTGTGGAAACGAGACATCCTTACGTTGAAATAGATTACGAAAAACCTCCGACCGCGGACTGAAATCTTATTAGTGGAAATCTCCTTTTCCGGAGGCCCGGTCTTCTACTACGTTTAGTGGATTTGAAAACGTATACTATTCAAACGTCCTTCTTTCGGACCGAACGACGTACTGAGATGGGGAAGGGGGTAATAGGAGATACGTATTGAATTCCATATTTTTGATGAAACCTTTTATTTCACGCCCGGAACAAGTGGCTTTGAACCAGAGTGGTACAACAAGAAAGAGAATGGAAGACCGACTTAATAAATCGGAGAAAAGACGTGATTTAAAGGAGTGACTCGATAGGAATAAAGTCGGAGAAAAGAGGTGACTTAAAGGAGTGACTCGATAGGAATAAAGGAGTAAAATGACTCGATAGAGTAAGATAATGAGAAATATAGGAATTAATTGTAAATTAATTCGTTAACAAAGGACTAGAAGCGGATGCGGCAGAGAGGAAGCTTATGGGACCTAGTCGGCCCCGACCAGGGGCCGTGAATAACTACTTTCACTTTCTCCTCTCACTTTTTCAACCGAATTTCGAGTCGTAAGTCCTTTTTTATTCTAGTACCGTAGACCAGGGTAGTGAAGTACCGTTTATCTACCCCTTTTTAGCCTTTGTCACCGACTGAAATATAAAACCCCGAGGTTTCAGTGACGTCTACCACTGACGTCGGTACTTTAATTTGCTAACGAATGAGGAATCCTCCTTTCAATACTGGTTGTCGTATAATTTTTCGTCTCTGTAATAAAACGGTTATTTCCAGGTAGATCAGTTCCGATACCAAAAAGGTCATCAGTACATACCTACACTCTCAATCTGATATTTCTTTCGACTCACGACTTCTTAACTACGAAAACTTGACACCACAACCTCTTCTGAAAACTTTCAGAGAACCCGATGTTTCTCTAGGTTGGTCGGGTAAGATTTCCTTTACTCAGGACTTATAAGAGACCTTCCTGACTACAACTTCCACTTTGAGGTTATGAAACCAGTGGACTATACTTCTTGACTGAGTAAACTTTTTTTTGTTTTTTGTTTTTTGACTAAGACCCTTTCTAACTTCCATCCTCCTCTTCCCCTGTTGTCTCCTACTCTACTAACCTAGGGTAGTGGCTGAGTTACCTGTACTCAAACCTATTTGAGGTCCTCGACCATTACCTGTCCCTCCGGACAACACGACGTAAGGTACCCCAGTGTTTCTCAACCTGTGCTGACTCACTGACTTGACTTGATTTGACTTCATCAATTCCCCACAACAAAAAGTCAACGATTCAGTCCAGGTTGAAACAATGGGGTACTTGACGTCGTGCGGTCCGAAGAGACAGGAAGTGAAATAGGGTCTTAACTCGAGTCTGAGTAAAGGTAACTCAGTTACTACGGTAGGTCGGTAGAGTAGGAGACAGTAGGGGAAGAGGAGGACGGGAGTTAGAAAGGGTCGTAGTCCCAGAAAAGGTTACTCAGTCGAGAAGTGTAGTCCACCGGTTTCATAACCTCGAAGTCAAAGTCGTAGTCATAAAGGTTACTCATAAGTCCCAACTGAAGGAAATCCTCCCTGACAAAACCAGAGTGACGACAGGTTCCCTGAGAGTTCTCAGAAGAGGTGGTGGTGTCAAGTTTTCGTAGTTAAAAAACCGTGAGTAGGGAGAAATTCCGGGTTGAGAGTGTAGGTATGCACTGAAAACCCCTTTTTTTTTGTTTGTATCGAAACTAAGAATTCTTGGAAACAATCATAGTACGTAGCTTGGACCTGACCTACCCCTTGTGCACATATGGACACCACCTAAGTACAACTACATGCCTTTTGGTTATGTTATAAGATTTCAATTCTTTATTTTATTTATTATTTTTTTCTTGGAAACAATCTTTTCACTACCGAGACGAAAAAGTATGTGAAAGATCCAAACAGTGTCGGAAGGAAGGTTCCTCGTTCGAAGAAGATCAAAGTACCGACGTCAGTGGTAGACGTCACTAAAACCTCAGGTCCTTACTTACTTTACTTTAATAGACAGTACGAAAGGGTAAAAGGGAAAGACAAACGGTACTTCACTACCCTGATCTACGGTACTAGAATCAAAAAACAAACAAACAAACAAAAAATACAACTTAAATTTCGTTCCGAAAAGTGAGAGAAGAGAATGGGAATAGTTTTCCGAGGAATCAACTTCCTTTACGTTTTATTTTCTATGTTTATACTTCAGTTTTCCTTTTCATTTGTACCTCTTCCTCCTACTTTTTAAATCCGAATAATTTTACACAAAGTTGAATTCTCTAGTCGTTAAATTTCATTAGTCCACATATATACCATGGTGTATATTTGAAGTACCATTGGTGTGGTTTTTTTAGAGTTATCCATATATGTGAGTATTTTCCTTTCTGTTTCAGTGGGTTTTTCTAACAGTAGTCCCTGAAGGGACCACCAGGTCACCAATTCTTAGACGGAATATTACATCCTCTGTACCAAAACTGGGGACCAGACCTTTGATTTAGGGTGTACGGTACCTCGTTCACTCGGTGTTGATTCTCTCGATACGTGGAGTGTTATTTTCTACAACGTACTCCACTTCCTCTAGGGTACACGGTGTTGATTCTGGGTTGTGTTTATTTAGTTATTAAAGAAAAAATTTTTCTGTCGATAGTTTAGTATTCCCTTCTTTCATTTGTTTCTTATTTCCTTGTTCTACTCGATGTATCTAATTTATTATAGATGTTCAAAGAGTAAGTCACACGAGGATAAATTTTAGGTTTTGAAGGAGTCTCTATCGTCTCGTGTCACAGTTTATTACCAACGAGGTCTCGACATGACAGACACAACCTTAGGGTTGTAGTGGTGAACGAAAGATCCCCTGGAACCCGTTGATTTATTTAAAAGAGTCAAAGAAGTAATAATTTTACCCCTTTACTTATCACGAACGAAGAACCTCAAAAAAAGTCATAACGTTCATGTAATGGATTTTAAGAGTAACCGTAGAGAATTTCCAGTTATTTATTACAACTATTAATTGCAAAACCCTACGAAGTGTACTTGTGACGTTATTTAAAACAGTAAAACTATTAACAATATGTAGATCAGTTCCTATCTTTTCTTATAATACGGATATTGAGTACCTAGGGATAAACCCGTATCCTATTCTAACAGACGGAATCCTTAATAAAATAATATGTACTCATATTATAAATAGACACTATCTTACATAAAACTGGATATCGTTCGTCTTACTTTCTAAATTTTTCATGTTTTACTTTCTTTTCTTCCTTTTGTCTCATGTAAGATTATTTCGTTTCTTTTGTCTTAAGTCTTTCTTTTTTTTTATCGTTAACAAAGGAGTCTCTAGGAAACAGACTACCATTCTTACTACTATTTGTTTTCTTTTATTAGTATAACACTATCTATATCTGGGTTTGAAAGATTGGTAAGTAACGACACCTTAATTTCTTAGTAATTTGGAGTGTACATCGGTTCTACTAAGGTAGGTGTATTAAAACCACTCTCTACCCCCAACCTTTCTGTCCATGGTCTTTTAAACGTGAACAAATCTTCAGTCTACATTACTTGTAAGACATATGACATAAGTGTAATAACGATGACAAACTAATTTCTAGGTTAGTGACAACTTCGATATCTAACTATTCCGGGTAGACAGTTTCTGGTACTCCCGTGATCCATCAGACATAGGTCGATGACCTCTACCGTTCTCATTTGTAGAGTCTTCCTCTCCTCCTACTGTCTCAAACTCTATCAAGCTACCATAGTGGTTAAGTTACCTGTACTTGAACTCATTTGAGGTCCTCTACCACTCGTCCCTCAGGACCACACGACCTCAGGTACACCAACGTCTCTCAACCTGTAACAAACCGTTGACTTGTTGTCGTTTTAGGTTGATAAAATAAGTGTAGAATAAAAGACGTTCTAGGTGAGTTATTAATAGTTACAGTCTAATATGGTCTTATTTAATGGATGATCAACTTATAAAATATAAAAATTAAATTTAAATAAATAAAATTAATCTCCGATTAATGAAATGTTATAACATAACCAAAACGGTATCCATGCATTAGATCAGAGATAGAAAATTCCGTAGTGTTAAAACTATGATATTTTCAACTTTCTAGCATGTCGATCTAAAAGTTGAATTAGGTCAGTCGATTGTAAAGGGATAATATTTATATATACATATTAAATTCATAATGAATGACACGTACACGAGTCAGGGAAGTCAGTATAGACTGATACACGCTGGGATACTTTGACACCGGGAGGTCCGAGGAGACAAGTACCTAAGGGGTCCTTTCTTATGGTCTCACCCAACGGTACGGGAGGAGGTCACGTAGAAGGGTTGAGTCCCTAACTTAGGTAGAGGACGTAAAGTCCACCTGATAAATGAACACACTCGGTGGTCCCTTCGGGGTGAATTCTTTTACTCTACAAGGTCTGTTCTTATGACCTTCCCCAACGGTAAAGAAAGAGGTTCCCTAGAAGGATTGGGTCCCTAACTTGGGTCTAGAGGACGTAACGTCCATCTGAGAAATGGTAGACTTGGTGGTCCCAACGTTAATATGAAAATACCATTCGTTCCATGTAAGAACTTGTACCCACAGAATTGTGTATCCATGTTTGTTCCAACAACAGTATTAAAATTTTCTCGGTGTCTATTTCTAAGTATAGTTCAATAGTCTTGTCTTATCCATACAAAGAAAGATGAAATTTGTTGAACCATACTACGTATTTAAATTTAATAGATTAAATTTCTAGGTTTTCACTAACATTTTTAATTGTATAGGTAATTTTATATTATCGGGTAATTGGTTCTAATAGTCAGGTGATCAAATGAACACTATATAATGTACAAAAAGGAAAAATA
This sequence comes from Bos taurus, assembly GCF_002263795.3. NCBI lineage: Eukaryota > Metazoa > Chordata > Mammalia > Artiodactyla > Bovidae > Bos > Bos taurus. Next base: position 105,407,222 of record NC_037336.1, read on the forward strand.
AACCGTTTGACCCGTTACTTGTAGAAAGTTCAAAATTAGTATTCGGTTTATGTAAAACATATAAAATCATTAAAAACACAAGACAATTAAATTAAAATAGTTAAGTCTGAAGGAAGTTACTTTCACATACGATAAAATCTGGAATTGATACAAATTTATATGGTGTACTTAAAATTTACTCATAGGGAACAGTTTACAGAGTTCTTGAATGGACAACCCCAAAAAGGAAACAGAAATTTTCCGTAACCAAGAAAGTGACTCCCATTTACTCCTAATGGAAGTGTCACCTTTGTCATTATATGAAGTAAAAGAATCCGAGTTTTAGTGACACCTGTTACTGTCTTCGGTACTTTAATTTCTGCGAACAAGGAACCTTCCTTTCGATACTGTTTTGACATGTCTACACTCTCGACCAGGTATTTCTTTTGACTCGTGGTTTCTTAACTACGAAAGCTTAACACCACGATTTCTTCTGAGTACTCTCAGTGGACCTGTCTTTCTCTAGTTTAGTCAGTTAGAATTACCTTTAGTTAGGGTTTATAAGTAACCTTTCTGATTACGACTTTGACTTCGAGGTCATGAAACCGATGGAATACGTTTCTCGGTTGAGTAACCTTTTGTGGGACTTCGACCCTTTCTACTTCCGTTTTCTAGTCCCGTCGTCTCCTACTTTAGAAATCTATAGTAGTGACTGAGTTACCCGTACTTCAACTCGTTTGAGGAGACCCTATATTACTCCCTATCCCTTCGTACCACCCGACGTCAGGTACCCAAGTGTTTCTCATCCTGTACTGAAACACTCTCTTGTTGTTATTGTTGACACCTATGAAGTTCTCAGATACACACTGGTGTCTTATGTATTATTTTGTACCGAGTCGATATTTAGATCTTTATCAAAGTTCACCGGTTTGAAAGACATAAAGGAGTGTCTGATAGGTAGTGGAGTCAGAAAATATATTTACACATTCAAGATCGGTGTACCTACCGATCTTGAACTTCTGAATTTACGTTGTATTTATAAAGGAACGTTTCTGTCGACTTATAATAGTAGGTGATATTTTTAGGATGGACATTTGGATTAAAACTCGACATGAATACGAGAAGGTAAAGTGTACCCCTCTCTTTACGGGATTCAATACCCAAATGTGACTGAGTACCTGTCACTTTTGTCCAAACTATTTGATAACTTCCTTTCCCCTTTCACCTTCTTGTCTACTTTCTCGTTAGATCTCTTCACCATACACCTACCCAGTGTGTCTTACCTGGTTTTCGTTTACACAGACAAATAGTATGTGTCAAAGATAGTCTCTCTTAGGTGGGTTCTCTTTTGGAAGTTTTTAGACCAACTGTTCTACTGGACAGAATATATACACAACCAGGAAAATAGGTGAAGACACCAGGAACATCCTTTCTACTTACAAGATGTATCCGGGTCACACATTATTCTAAATGGAAAGTGGTTAGATCTAGACCGTGATATAGACACGACTTACAGGTTTTAAGGTAATCATTTCAGGTAGTGACTGAGGAAGTATCCCGTGTCAAGAGATCTCTTTAGTCAGTTTTAGGACATCTTCGAATGAGGAAACTTTGAGGAGTTGAACTTTTCTTCGTAGAACAGTAGTATATGAACGTCATTTACATGTAGAAAAGATGGACATTACGTAGTCAACTGAAACAATAAGTACCTTATCCTAGACACCAGGAAATAGTACCATGAACTGATTAGTAGTAGAGATTCCGTTACCGTAGGGTGAGGTCATAAGAACGGACCTTTTAAGGTACCTATCTCCTCGGACCATCCGACGTCAGGTACCCCAGCGATTCTCAGCTTGTGCTGACTCGCTGAAGTGAAAGTGAAAAGTGAAGGTGCGTAACCTCTTCCTTTACCGTTGGGTGAGGTAACAAGAACGGACCTCTTAGGGTCCCCGCCCTCTCGGACCACCCGACGGCAGATACCCCAGTGTGTTTAGCCTGTGCTGATTTCGCTGAACCGTCTTCGTTGGTCCTGTGTCTAAAAATACCATTTATTTATTTCGTTTAGTGAGTGGGGGTATCTTAAGTGACTACACTAGTACAATAGGTAGTGGATTTTCGTAATCGACTTATCTTATCACCACAACGGATGACTTCTGATTCAAGGTCACGTGGACCCTCTGAGATGACCCTTTCAAACCTTCCAACAGCAAAAAAACAAACAAACAAACAAAAAGAAAAAAAAATACAAATCGTATATAATACACGAGTCATTTGAAATGAATAGTATATACAATACGGTTCGTATAAGTACCCTTTTATACGTTATATACAGAATAAGTCTTATCTTTTTGTTCTAGAACTTTGCAGTAAAAGTAGTTCTATTTATACACCTTAGTGTTGTAAGATTTATATAAAAATACTCTTCGTAATTTTAAACTGTTTCCTACGATTTTAAATATTAATTTACCTTTATAGATCCTTGACGTTTTCAAAGACTTCTTCTATTTATTAATCCTCTGTGATTGGAACGGTCCTTATTTATATGGAATTTTCAGAAACTGGTGACTTTATACAGTCACGATCCCCTTATGTTGTGTTTTCCTCCTCTCTCTCCTCCTCCTTTTTTCCTCTTTCTATTTCTCTTTGCTGTGGTTTTGACTTGGAAAACCGACCACACTCTGGACTGTATGATTTATGTATAAAAAGTTTAATGATAACTTAATTTATTATTACCACACACGTACACACGAGTAAACGAAGCCAGTACAGATTGTGAAACGTTGGGATATTCGACATCGAACGATCCGAGGAAACAAGTACCATAAGAGTCCCGTTCTTATGACTTCACCCAACGGTAAAGAAAGAGGTTATTACAACCACCTACTAAAATAGACAAATTCCTTTTATCCGAATCTATAAAGGAGTAATGTTCGTTCTTATTTAAGATCTACCTAATTTTTTATTTCATAAAACTGTTGTATAAAAAAATCTTTTATCCAATTTTAAATCTTTCAGTCACTTTCCTTTATTTTTATGTGTTCATTAGTTTCCCATTTTCTTATAATTTAATACTGTATAAATAAACTTCTTGTTCTTTAACATTATTGTTTTACTTAGAAACATCGGGTACAGTTTTTTCTCAATTATAAACATCGTTTATATATATTTATATATAGTTAATTTAAAATAGCTATTTTTAAGAGTGGGACCATCCAGTATTTAAGTTCCCATGAATATTGACCATTTCAAATCCACACCTGTGATGTAGGGTATGTATAAAGTTTTTTGTCTTTTGTGTTTGTGTTCATTACAAAGGAGTCAAGTGTCTCGAATAACTAGTCACTTGTACCTATTAGTTGTTTCTGAGACTAGAATAGTAAACTTTATTTATGTGTTTAAACTTTTAATTGACGACGAAAATGTCTTATTGTACTTTACCCATCAAATTTGTTGTTTATAAATAAAAAGTGTCAAAGTCTCCGGGTCTAGGTTCTAATTCGACGTCGTCTGAAGTATGGACCAATTCAGGGGAAGGACCAAGTATCTGTCAGTAGAAAAACGAGACGGGAGTGCACCGTCTTTCCAGAGTACTCGAGTGACCCCAACCAGAGAAAAGTTGTTGAAATTAGAGTACGTACTATCGAAGTGGAAGTACTAGATGAGTAAAGGGTGTCCCGGATAAAGATTTATTGGTGATGTAAAATCTTTTGACATTTTGTGACCACTTTCTTTAGTTTCTCCTGTGATTATCTACCTCTTTATATGGTACAAGTACCTGACCTTCTTAGTTACATCACTTTTACTCATATGATGGGTTTCGTTAAATATCTAAGTTACGTTAGGGATAGTTCGATGGTTGCCATAAGAAGTGTCTCGATCTTGTTTATTAAAGTGTTAAACATACCTTTATGTTTTTTGGAGTTTATCGGTTTTGCTAGAACTCTTTCTTCTTACCTTGACCTCCTTAGTTAGACGGACTGAAGTCCGACATGATGTTTCGGTGTCAGTAGTTCTGTCATACCATGACTGTGTTTCTGTCTTTATATCTAGTTACCTTGTTTTATCTTTCGGGTCTCTATTTAGGTGCGTGTATACCTGTGGAATAGAAACTGTTTCCTCCGTTCTTATATGTTACCTAATTTCCGTTAGAGAAATTGTTCACCACGACCCTTTAGACCAGTTGGTGAACATTTTCTTACTTTGATCTTGTGATAGATTGTGGTATGTGTTTTTATTTAAGTTTTACCTAATTTCTAGATTTGTATTCTGGTCTTTGATATTTTGAGGATCTCCTCTTGTATACGTTTTGTGAGAGGTTGTATGTAGTGTTGTCCTAGGAGATACTGGGTGGAGGGTCTTATAACCTTTATGTTCGTTTTTATTTGTTTACCCTGGATTAATTTGAATTTTCGAAGACGTGTTGTTTTCTTTGATATTCGTTCCACTTTTCTGTCGGAAGTCTTACCCTCTTTTATTATCGTTTACTTCGTTGACTGTTTGTTGATTAGAGTTTTTATATGTTCGTTAAGGACGTCGAGTTAAGGTCTTTTTATTTACTGGGTTAGTTTTTTACCCGGTTTCTTGATTTATCTGTAAAGAGGTTTCTTCTGTATGTCTACCGATTGTTTGTGTACTTTTCTACGAGTTGTAGTGAGTAATAGTCTCTTTACGTTTAGTTTTGGTGTTACTTCAAGGTAAAGTGCGGTCAGTCTTACCGACTCTAGGTATGCAGATGTTCGTTATTTACGACCTCTCCTACGCCTCTTTTCCCTTGGGAGAATGTGACAACCACCCTTACGTTTGATCATGTCGGTGATACCTTTTGTCACACCTCTAAGGAATTTTTGATCTTTATCTTGACGATGCTGGGTCGTTAGGGTGACGACCCGTATGTGTGACTCCTTTGGTCTTCCCTTTCTCTGTGTACATGGGGTTACAAGTAGCGTCGTGACAAATATTATCGGTCCTGTACCTTCGTTGGATCTACACGTAGTCGTCTACTTACATATTCTCTCGACACCATGTATATGTGTTACCTCATAATGAGTCGGTAATTTTTTCTTATGTAAACTTAGTCAAGATTACTCCACCTACTTTGACCTCGGATAATATGTCTCACTTCATTCGGTCTTTCTTTTTATGGTTATGTCATATGATTGTGTATATATACCTTAAATCTTTCTACCATTGTTGTTGGGACATACGTTCTGTCGCTTTCTCTGTGACTACATATCTTGTCAGAATACCTGAGACACCCTCTCCCTCTCCCCCTACTAAACCCTCTTATCGTAATTTTGTACATATTATAGTATATCCTTTACTTAGCGGTCAGGTCCAAGGTACGTCCTATGTCCTTCGAACCCCGACCACGTGACCCTACTGGGTCTCTCTACCATACTCCTCCCTACACCCTCCCCCCAAGTCCTGCCCCTTGTACACATGTGGACACCGCCTACGTACAACTACATACCGTTTTGGTTATGTTATAACATTTCATTTTTTATATTTTATTTTATTTCTCTTTTTTTGTTTGTTTAATATATTTAACTTATAATTTCTTTTTATATTTGTTAACCTCTTATGTAAATTTACCGGTTGTTTATATACTATCCTACGACTTTGAGTGAACACTTGTCTTTTACATCCTTAACTTCATTGTGACACGAATGATGTTATAATAGAACTTCAACACTTCTGGTGAGTTCAAGATTTCTACGATGTAGTAGGAGATTAAAAATTCTCTCATTATTTATGACGAATCTCCTGTATTGTCAATTTGGATAGTACTTTGAATCTTTATTGACGGGTAACTTTATAGGTGTCTATCTATTTGATTTTTACTTAAATATTCTTATAAACTAAAATCTCTTCCATTTAAATAAGACTTAGAAATACTATACTTTTATAGATTTACTCAAAATGTCATAATTTATTTAGAGGTGTATAAAATCATCAACGTTTCCTAGGGATTTTATCGACTAATTCTGTTGGTGTATTTGTTGTAAAATTTACTGGCTTAAGAGTGTAGCGGTCACTTGAGAACGTTTCACATTTCGGATTAAGTCTTTGATCACGAATTTATGTGAAGGACCCAATGGACGTACTCTAGAAGTAAACTAAGTACAAGACAAGAGACTACGAAAGAGAGAACAGGAAGTCGGTAACTAAGGTAGTGCTTCTTGTTTCTTTCATACTATTTACGTCGTAGTGACCTGTAACTAACAAAGGTAATCCGTTTGAACAAGGTACGAACATCCTTTAGGTTAAGTTGAGTCAGTAAGTCTTTTTATAATGGAAAATTTAACAACGTTTAAACTTTTACTTATACTTATAACATAATGTATTCCTTGAGACTTAGAACTAACACTTGTCTTTTGGTTTTATGAGTAACAAGTGTCCTAAACAGGACTATTGTTTACTTTTAATTTAGTTGTAAAACCAAAATCTCTTTTAAGGTTTAACACGATCCCGACTAAGTACAGACTAAACTCCGTCATATGTCTCACCAATTTTAGTTTACCCGACTTGTAAATTTAGGACCAATGTGATCCTCGTAGAACCTGTTCAATGGACTCAGACAAAAACAAATTTTAAACATTTTATCTTCACTGCCGGGTGTCCTGACACTTCTGATTATTGTTTCAATCTGTATTTAATCCTGAAAATCTTTTGTATTTGACATACCCCCGGTAGAAAGGTGTCTTGTCAATGTCAGAGTCACACGTCATACACTAATTCCGGATACTGGAAGTCAGACAACGTGTCTTTTGAAATTTTCATATATACGGGTCTAACACTGATACAACTAACACTGTCAGTGATGTCTTGACTTACGTAAACCATTTTTTAACGTCTTTCATCTAAGTTTCCTGTTTGTTACGTAACACTTTAATATATTATTATGAGACATTTTTACCTTTTTTTTTTCAAGGACATAACTTTATTGTCTGTGAGGTTTTTATAGTAATTTCTACGATAAATATTATAGTCGTTCTTTGGATTTAAATATTCCTTTGTATGATCTAGACATACTTGTAATATTTTTTGTTCATCTTTCTGTATAGGTCAAACACCTATTCTTAAGAGTCAAGAGGTTCTTTTCTATATTTTAAAAATTTCGTTTAGAGTACCTGTTATGATTGATTTAAATCAAAAAGAATCTAAGCGAATAACTTAAAATTAAAATTTTATATTTATACGTTCTCATCTACAGTGAAACTATTCCTTATTATTACTTCCTTAGGATCCGGATAGTCCATAGTTTCACATAAAATTTAATTTACGTTAATGTAGTATACTATGTACCGTGTTCTTATTTCTCTAGTTACCTACTACTATCTCCGGATTTAACCTAAGTTGATGTACGATAGAAAACCTTATATTTTGACCTTATAGTTTCGGTACCTCTTTTTATTAATACGTACATGTTTTTACCAGTAGTTTTTTATCAATTTTATATTATGCACATATACATACCGACTCATAGAACCGATAAGTCGACTTTGATAGTATTGTAACAATTAAACAACATGGGGTTATGTTTTATTTTCTAAGTTTTCTTGGATTTTTTTTTTTTTTTTCATCATAGGTGGTCCCCCGAAGGGTCCACCAAGTTACAATTTCTCAGGTGGACGGTTACGTCCTCTGTGTCTTCTAAGTCCAAGTTCAAACTGGAGACCAGACCCTTCTGGGGGACCTCATCCTTTACCGTTAGGTGAGATCATAAGAACAGACCTTTTAAGGTACCTGTCTCCTAGGACCGATCCATGTCAGGTACTCTAACGTTTTTCAGACTTTACTTTTCACGAGTCACTTGGTGACTCGTGTGTAAGTTACGGATGAAATGAAGAATGTTGTTTTATCTACTAAAATTTTCTATACTTTATTGTTTTTCTGTTTCTTAATTTACAACTTTTTATTCCTTGTTATAAAATCGTAGTAGTTTTATCCTTTTAAGATTCGTTCCACATTTTAGGTTTCCTTTATGACTATCTAAATAGATACATTTACATTTTCATAAAGATGTACTGGTTTATAAGACGTGACTTGTTCATGTAGTTTTTGTTTAGTGTTAGACCTTTAAGTTATTAAGATGTATGTACTATTTACCCTATTAAAGATATTATACGTTAATTCAGTATTTTTAGTTATACCTTTTATAGTCGTTAGTTTTATACTTTTTAAGTGATTATTCGTTAAGTACATTTTCCTTATATCTAGTTAAATTTGTGGATTTATCTATGGGTTTAAGTTAATTGAACTTATAAATATTTATTTCATCTATTCACTTTGTATTAAAGAAATGAGTCTATAGTCTATGGTGTTTATATTAAAGAAATGAGTCTATAGTCTATGATGTTTGTTTGAGACTAACAAGTCTTACATAAGTTTACATAAAAAGTCTTGATCCCCTCACACCTAAACCATGTTCGAGTACCTATCGTAAAACCGTTATTGATACTTGTAGTTGTAAATTTATGTACATGGTTTACTTATTTTTTAAGGTAAAGAATCTGACTGGATTTTTAAAAGTTTTTCTGAAGTAACATCGTAATATGTAGTATTTTTTATACCCTTTTTGAAATTCTCCGGACCTATGGATTTAAAGTCAGAAATATTTTCAATACGTTATACTACTTAGATCTTACTCAATCTAGAAATATCCAATCATATATTTCTAGAAGTCCTCCGATTCATTTTAACTTTCAAGATGTGTTTCTGTGTGTGTGTGTGTATACTTTTGTACGAACGTAAAATTTATAATAAATTGTTTCTATAAATTCTTTTCTTATGTCACTGTTGTAGACTTTCCTGACCTTCCGACACCATACTGTATATATTCCCGGAATAAGACGTGATAAGGTAAAACGTACCCAAGTTGAAATTATAATGAATAATATATAGTATGAAGTTTAAAAATAAAATTTTAATTTTATAATGTAATTTTAAAGTATTGATTCCGTTTGTTTTAACTATTTATCTATCAAATTATACATATAATACTATATGTGTCATACATATTATATTATCACCGGAAGTTGTAAAATTTAACTCGTTATTCTTCTTGTTTCTAATTTCTGTTCTGAGACTGAATTTTGTTACTATTCTTTTATGTCCATTTGTGTCTTTGATAAATTTTTCGTCGAAATGAGATATTTTGTATAATAAATAAGTAAGGTATAATAAATAACTAAGGTATGACAGTTATTTAAGGTGGTAAGATCTCCGTCACTACTTGGTGGGTAGTATGTCGAATGTAAGATTACCCTTCTGACAGTAACCATCTTACTTGTACGTCAAGTAAGAAATTAATATAAATAGAATTAACGAACGTTAATTTTCTTTTAAACTTAGTCTAAATACTTCTAAAAATATAACACCTTCTAACCAGGATTATGATTTAATGATGAAAGGACTACTTATTACGTGAATAAATTATGAATTAGACTAAAACAAAAAGAGGTCTCGACTAAGTATCGTAATCAGTAGAGTCTTAAGGAATCCTAATTACCAAAATTGTACCCCCAACACTAACATATTTTGTGTCAGTTACTAAACAGTTATACCTTCCAACACCGTCCAGAATGTATATACTTTTATGTCCCCTGTTTCTTTGTCCGTCGGTGTCATTACACCCTTGGTGTCCAGACCTCCCGAAAGACGGAGAGAAGGACTGAGCACAAGAAGTCTCTCACGTCCTACTGAGGTATCCTCTACTCATTCTCATTCTTATGTCATGACGTCTAGTCAGGAGGTAATCGGTGTTGATTCTACGGTTACTGTGTCCACAGTCATGTCTGGTCAAAGTTATTCCCCATGGATAGTGTGCATTTCACTAGTTACTATAACCCCGTTGTCTTACCCTCGGGTCTTTATCACGATTAAACTTATTAACTCACGTTTTTCAGAGGTTGTGGCCTGTGGTGGTCTTCGCGTTGTGTGTGGGAAACGGAGTACTAGTGGTTCTTTACGTTCCCGAATGTCTCCCGGTGTATCGTCAGTATCCGGTAACAATTGTCTTCCTTCTGGAGACTAGTTGGTTTTTTCACGAGATACTTGTCGACCTAGTACGTACTAAGTTTTCTATACCATAAAAGGCGTTTATTGTTCAGACTTTAATTAGACCCGTGTTATCCTCTCCTTATTAGATGTAGGTATTAACTATTCTTTCATTCCTTTTTCATGTAGTCTCTTAAGTCACAGGATGACTGGTAGTATAGTTTTGTTACTTGTCCAACGGGTGGTGTCAGTTTTACATCTTGTCGTTCTTATATTGTCTTTTCCTGAAAGACGAGGAAACCCAAGGAACACTCCGGGCCCTCCATTTTATTCAATGTAACAAGGAACCAAGGTAGATCAGACCTGTTATCGACTGGAGTGTATAATCTTCGTCGAACGGATCTTTTGTTCCCCCTGTGTAAATTTAAGTGGTATTCAAAAGATAAACAGGTAAGTTAATTTTTTACACGTCTGTCTTAACTAAAAACAGGTCATCAAGTATCTTTATATGGGTTCAACGTTTTCAGTGTCAAGGGAAGGGAGTCACTATAGTGTGTTTTACTTCCTAGTCTTTTAAGGTCTGGTTGTTTATCCACGGTACTCTTCCTATAAGTGTATTACGATTTATAGTGTCTCATCCTTATATAATTAGTCTGATTTTAGTCTCTTCCGAAGGGTCTTCTTCGTTACTAAATCGACTTAAAATTTCTTTTTTCCTTTCATGTCCTTTTTTATCCTACCTTTAAGGTCCTTTTACGTATAGTAAATATTACAGTATTTTCACATCGTGAAATCTAGGTGAATCTGATTGTATGAGGGACAATCATTTAGTTTGATTCTTATCTTCCAGTGACGGGACATAACAGAGTCTTGCCGGACCTTAAAGAAAGAATCTCACAGTTCCCTTTCTAAGGAGGAAGAGGACTAGTTACTTATCGCTCAGTCAAGTTAAAACAGATAAAATAGAGATGGGAGTGAAATTGTATTTGTTGTGGAGGTGAAAATCTGTAGATATCAACCTATAGTTAAGTCATGTATATTGTTTTTTATTTTATTTTAAAAGGTGTTATATTTTCCACAAGGGGTATAGCAATTTAACGTGGTAGAAGTTACATTAACGAGTGGTTTTATTTATTTATTTTATGTAGAACAATAAGTAAGGAAAAAAAGATAATATAATAAAGGACTATAGATACCTTATGACCCGAAGGGGTTAACCGAGTTGTCATTTTTTAGATAGAAGTTACGTCTTGTGTCCTCTACGTGGAAGTTAGGGACTCGGTCCTTCTAGGGGACTTCCTCTCATACAGTTGGGTGAAATCATAAGAACGGACCTCTTAGAATGTTTGTATTCTCGGACCGTCCGATATCAGGTATCCCAACGTTTCTCAGTTTGTACTGACTTTACTAACTCATACGTATGTTCACATACCTTATGACAACAGAGATGAAAGTTTTACATATTGTATAAAAACTAGTAAAAGAAGGACCAGGTCCCTTCATCGAAGGACGGTTCAGAGAGTTGAAAGAAAACCTGTGGTCTTTAAATAAGAGGTCTTTGTCGAGTTTAATATGAGAAATTTAGAACAAGACTAATGGTGACTTGTCGAGTTTTGTGAATAAGGTTGGTACGATAGTATTAAATTATGTATTGTTAATTATAAATATCATTGTTCATGACATTAGTGGAAGTGGAAAAAGGTCAACTTCTACGATATCGTTTCTTATCGAACATTAAAAGATTCCCGGGTTTAAAAATTCATTATCATTATATTAACCTTGGATTTAAACTACACAAAGTTTTACTAAATTAAATAACGATTCATTTCAGGCGTTAACACTTAGTATTAAGGGTGGTAAATTATAATCAGAATGTAACCCCCTTTGTACAAGTGTTAGTCTTCCTTTCAAAATTTTAGTGAATATTTATGGACTAAAACAAAACGAAATAAGGTTATACTACTACCTCCGGATTTCCAACGTTATAATAGACTTCCATACAAACTAAATTAAATCGACAGAGAAGTAAAGAAGGTACCTAAGAAGACAAATAAATCTTGTTACACTAGACGTGATATCTAACAAATTTTCTTTAGGGTGTCACATGTAAATCGTCATTAATTGTACTTAGAATATAAATATATTTCTCTTGTTCTATAAAAGGTCCTTTTAAACAGAGACCATTAAAGAAAAATTGAAGTTTTATCTTTTTATGATAACTTAACAAATGGGGAAGAGTGAAACAGTATAGTCATGTCGGTCTGATCAACTGAAACCTAAAACTCTTTTTAAGACAAAAAAGGAACGGTAAAAAAATTACGTTACGAAAGTCGGACTGTTTCCTAGAGGACTTTGAATATAGTCGAGAATTTTCTTTATTAGATAAAAAAAGTTGTCTCCGTTTCTCCTGAAAATACTAAAGTTTGGGATAAATAGTGACTCAGAATCTTTACCTCACACAGGTTCCAACTGAAAACGAATTAATTTAAGTGATTCTGAAAGGTGATTTAACACGTTCACCACTGGGGGACTTGACATCGGACGGTCCGAGGAGACAGGTACCCTAAGAGGTCCGTTCTTATGACCTCACCCAACGGTAAGTGAAGAGGTCCCCTAGGAGAACTGGGTCCCTGACTTTGGTCCAGAGGACGTAACGTTCACTTAAGAAATGACAGACTCGGTGATCCCTCAGGGGGGTACACCAGTGTGTCTAAGTTTACTCCAATCGATATCTAGACTCAGACACCACCTTGTGTTTGAACATATCACAACCTATGTCTGGACACGTGTAAACCTATGTCTATATATGAACACCGAAACTCCTGATTTGACATTTTGTACGGTCGTTTTTTGTGGCTTGTGGGAGACTCTTCGAGTATGTCTTACACTTAGTTTACTTTTATTCTCTTAGAAGAAACTTCTGTTTTTCACTCCAAATACATGTGAGATGTCTCTGTTACTGTTTAAAAATAACTCAGTAGTTAGTTAAGAAGTGTTACGTGTAGAAAAGGATCTAACCTTTTGTTTTATAATTTCGTACGGTAGAAGAAGTTTCATTTATGAATTTTCTGTAAGATTTTCATGAAAGTAACAAAGATCCTTGTCTCTTACGTTTATGTTAATTAAGGGGACTAAAGTACCTCGTATCTTGTTACTTGTATCTGTTAATTGTTTCAAAGAATTTAGTACTGAACTTTTTATGATATTTTTAAAATATTAATTGATTTAAAGACGAACGACACAAACCCGACGATAATTTCTTAAGATTCCTATCAATCCACCGAATTTTTAATTCCTAAACAAAAAGTCAATATAAGTCTTTAAGTTCTGTCTCATCAGGTGTCTAAGGTAAATACTACTCCCAGACAAAATATCAACTACCAGAAGTGTACCGTCTTCGTAGTTGACTGATATCGTAAAGTAAGTATTCCAGTAATTAGGGTAGGAACTCCCGAGATGGAAGGTTTATTGTTGTGTAATATTTCCCAATTGAATCTTTAAACCTTCCTCTAAGTTTGAAAGTAAAATATTTTTGTTGGTTTTCAACTTTTCAATTATTTAAAACTATTTACGTTTACAAACTACAATAAACCACTCATCATAACACGAACTGAAGGGACCACCGAGTCTCCAATTTCGCAGACGGGTGTTCGCCCTCTGGACCTAAGCTAGGGACCCAACCCTTCTATGGGAACTCTTCCTTTACCGTTGCGTGAGTTCATAAGAACGGACCTCTTAGGGTACCTGCCTCCTCGCACCACCCGATGTCAGGTACCTCAGCGTTTCTCAGCCTGTCCTGACTCGCTGAAGTGAAAGTGAAAGTAACACGAACTCTTCTGAATTTCTACTACCGTCTTTTACTTCTCCTTGATTTGGTGGAGAACTATTTCCACTTTCTCCTCTTACTCTTTCACCCGAATTTTGAGTTGTAAGTTTTATGATTCTAGTCCCGTAGGTCAGGGTAGTGAAGTTCCGTTTATCTACTCCATTGTTATCTTTGTCCCTATGAAATAAATGAACCCGAGGTTTTAGTGACACCAGACACTGACGTCGGGATTTTAATTTTCTACGAACGAGGAACCTTCCTTTCGATACTGTATGTATCTGTCGTATAATTTTTCGTCTTCGTAGTGAAACGACTGTTTGAGTAATGTCACTTTCGATACAAAAAAGGTCATGAATGTATACCTACACTGTCAATCTGGTATTTCTTCCGACTTTTGACTTCTTAAATACGAAAGTTTAACACCACGACCTCTTCTGAAAACTCTCACCTTAGTTCTAACGGACCTCTTTATAGTTATTGGAGTCTATAAGTCTACTGTGATGGGAATACTGTCTTTCGTTTCTCCTTGATTTCTCGGAGAACGACGACGACGACGACGGTGATTCAGTGAAGTCAGCACAGGCTAAGAGATGTTGGGGTATCTGCCGTCGGGTGGTCTGAGGGGACAGGGACCCTAAGAGGTCCGTTCTTGTGACCTCCCCAAAGGTAAAGGAAGAGGTTACGTACTTTCACTTTTCACTTTCACTTTAGCGAGTTACTTTCACTTTCTACACTCACTTTTTCAACCGAATTTTGAATTGTAAGTCTTTGGATTGTAGTACCGAAGACCAGGGTAGTTAAGTACCGTTTGTCAACTCCTTTGTTACCTTTGTTAGTCTGAAAAAAACTACCCCAGACTTCTACCACTGACGTTGGTACTTTAATTTTCTGCGAATAAGGAACCTTCTTTTCAATGCTGGTTGGATCTGTCGTATAATTTTTCGTCTCTATAATGAAACAGTTGTTTCAAGGTAGATCAGTTTCGATACCAAAAAGGTCATCAGTACATACCTACACTCTCAAACTGATATTTCTTTCGATTCGTGACTGCTTGACTACGAAAACTTGACACCACAATCTCTTCTGAGAAATCTCAGGGAACCTGGCGTTCCTCTAGGTTTATCAGGTAGGATTTCCTTTCATTAGGACTTATAAATAACCTTCATAACTACGACTTTGACTTCGTGGTTATGAAACCGGTGGACTACGTTTCTCGGTTGAGAAACCTTTTCTGGGACTACAACCCTTTCTGACTCCGGTCCTCTTCTTCCCCCACGGTCTTCTACTCTATAAACCAACCGTAGTGACTAAGTTGTCTGTACTCCAACTCGTTTGAGACCCTCTATCACTTCCTGTCTCTTCAAGTCTCAAGACGTCGGGTACCCCAACGTTTCTCAGTCTGTGTTAAAACGTGGACTTGTTGTTCTTTAGAACTTCATAATTTATCTCTACTTTAAAGGAGTACGTCACACTAAATGATCATTTTTTGTAGGAAACAGTGTATGTGAATACGGAGAGTACTTAAACTGATTTATTCCCTTCGTTCTATTACAAAGAAGTTAGTGTACAAAGGTTTGTGTAATTCCCGTCTATTATGAATCAAAGTTCGGATTAAGTCTGTGTCTCTGTCTCTCTCCTAAAATACTTACTATAGAAACGGGTTATTTTGTTATATAAGACCGGAGAAATAATGAATTATTAGACATAAAGTGGTTATTCTCTCTAGTCTTACCGTATGTACGTCATAGAAAAAAAAAAAAAAAAAAAATTGTTCCTATTACGAGTTCAAGACATCATGTATACACTTTACGTACCTAATACCTAATGTGATTTAAATGAGTACTTTCTGTCTCTGACCAGAGATATCTTCCGATACTTTGTGACATTTACTTGTTCTCATTCCCCTATGACTTTTTATCGTCTCCAGGTTAGACTACAAGATTTGATGGACCTTCTCCTTCACTAATAGAAATACTTTTATATTGTGATTGTTTCGACCTTTTGAACTCTATTATACTGAAGGGTAAACCCTTTTATTCATGTTAAATCAATAAAATACGTACAGATGGAACAAGTGTGTTAAATAAAAGTGTATCATAGAAATACTAATTATGACATTGAGACTTTTTGGTGATAAGAAGATGTAATTATACTATTCGTTATACTTGTTTTATTACACTATTTTATAGACTATCTATGTTTTTATTCGATTTGAAGTTTGTAATTATAACCGACAGGGACAAATTTCTCCTCACTTAGTTAAAAGATGAAGAATAAAGTATAAAGGAAACAGACTTTAGATATTACTCAGTATAATTGAGACTTTTTTACTTAATAAATTCTATCTTTGTACTTTTTGGGACGTAATAGTATCCTATTCAGTAATGTATCTGGTATGTATATATCAGATTGTCTCTATTAAAGTGTAAATTTTCACGGACCTCCGTCGTACCCTCAACGGTGGGTACTGTTTCCAGTACGCCTCTCCGGACTATACGTTTCCGCTCAGTCTTAAGTTCTCCGTGGGGGACCTGGACGGACTCGTAGATGAGGTTTTGGTCTTAGACAGACAAAATGATAAAATGCTGAAAGTGGTTGAGGAGACTGTAATTGCCCCCCGATAGGGGTTGGTGGAAAGAGACTTCCTTTAGTTGAATCTCGAGATCGATTAATCGGAGAACCCGTATTATCCTCACAAAGTTAGGTTTGGGGAGTCTACCGAGAGATTGAACGGACTGTCCAAATGGGCCTGAGGATGTCGATGGGTATCCTAACAAATGTCAGAGGGTTGGGACTCTCCGTCCCCTTCGAATTCTATAAGTTTATCATATCTCGAAGAGCCCTCAATCTTTAACAATCTTATCTTGATCATCTTCTAAAGTAACAACTCGGTTACGAACGACGTTTCAAAGGTGTAGGGGACATAACATAGGAACTTTCACATAATTAATTATATCAACCATGTATCTTTTTTATTCACCACCGGAACCACGATTGTTGAAATCTGGGAATTCGATTATTTAAGAAAGGAAACAACTTTCGGGTGACGTGGATACGGGATATCCTTACGTTGAAATAGATTGTGGAAACCTCCTACCGTGGTTTGAAAATTTATTAATGAGAATATCTTTTATTCAGAATACCAACTGTTTGGAAATAGTCTCAGTATTTTACAATTGTCCGGAAGACCGGTCTTCTACTACATTTAGTGGATTTGGTAAACATATGCTATTCAAACGTCTTTTCTTTCGGACCAGAACTATTCCTAGTTTCTGACGACTGAAACGTACTAAAGGGTGGGGGATAATAGGAGATACGTGTTGAATTCCATATATTCGAGGGAAACTTTTATTTTGATCCCCGGAAAGAGTTTCGAACCAGAGGAGCATAGTAAGAAAGAACAAAGGAAAAGGAGGAAAAGAGAAGACTAGAAGGAAGTCCGGTTTTATTAACCTCACGCCTCCAGGAGACTCTGGTGAATGAACGGACCCGAATATTCTGGGTGAGCTCTTCCACGGGTTCCACCCCGTTGAAGTCGCTAAGTTCTCTCGTGGACGCCGGAGGCACCAGTCTCGTTTATACCACAGTGCCCAATATAACTAAAAGGTACATTTGGTCAATATTACTCGGAGATTTTAGAGAAACGTAACGATAAGATTAACGGTTGCGGTAGTAGGACTCCCTTAGGGACCTAGGTTGGTCCCGACCTGGGACCATATTTTCGAGACATATAAAAGGATTCTTTAACGTTTTCAAAAGATTTATATATATGAATATTTTATACTTTTTGAATTTCATATAAAAATAGTAACTTTCATAAGTATATTATTTACAAAAATTAGACGGGTGAAGTAATTTAGACTCCCTTTAAATGATATCAATTTATTCGTATGTATACAATACACCTTTGTCGTTAAAAAGTGACTTTTATCCACTATGTATAACGTGACGGAGTAACAGAAAAAGACTAGGTGACGAAAAAGTACCGTGAAAAATAGAGAGGTAAAGAGTCTAATATCTAATCTCCTAAGTCGTATCTTCACTATTACCATGTCTTATGTCAGTTATTAAATAGTTACCCATTTCACCTTCCTCCAGATTGTATGTCTTTTTACGTCCCGTGTTTTTTCTCCTGGTGGTGTCACTATACCCTTCGTGGTCACCTGTTCCAAAACGTGGAGGGAAGGACTGATTCTAAGAAGTCCTTCACGTCTTACTGGGGTATCCTCTACTCATTCTCGTACTTCTATTGGTGTGTCTAGTGGGATAGTAACCGTTTATGACACTCCGGTTATTACATCCCCAGTCACTTCCGTTCAAAGTTGTTCCCCATGTACAGTGTCTACTTCACCAGTTACTGTAACCCCGGTGTCTTCCCTTCCGACATTTGTTTCTCTTCAACTTGATGTCGTACATTTTTGGGTGGTTGAGTCCGGTCCTCTTCTTCGTATTGTGTGTAAACGACTAAGTACTACCAGTTTATTACGTGCCCAAACGTCTACCGGTGTTTCGCCAGTATCCGGTACTGGTGGTCCTCATTTTGGAGGTATAGTGGTTCATTCATGAGATATTTTTCGACCCAGTACGTTCAAACCTTCCTTTACCAAAAGAAGAGTATTTCATTCAAATATTAGTAAAAACCCCACTGTTATCATCTCATTTGTAGTAGATATTTACTATTCAGCCTCTTCCGTTACCGTGGGGTGAGGTCATGAAAACGGACCTTTTAGGGTACCTACCTCCTCGGACCATCCGACGTCAGGTACCCCAACGATTCTCAGTCTGTGTTGACTCGCTGAAGTAAAAGTGAGAAGTGAAAGTACGTAACCTCTTCCTTTACCGTTGGGTAAGGTCACAAGAACGGACCTCTTAGGGTCCCTACCCCTCTGGACCACCCGACGGCAGATACCCCAGTGTGTCTCAGCCTGTGATGACTTCGATGAATCGTCGACATCGTGGTCGTATTTACTATTCATCGGTACTTTCTTCGTGTATCCCCTTAAATCTTAACTTGACTTGTGGTGTCAGTCCTGTTACTCATCCAACAGGTGTTATCAGTGTTACATCTACTCGTTCTTCTGATGTTTATCATAAAAGACTGGGACCTGTGTAAGTAAGTCGGGGTTCTCCTGTGTAAGACAATGTCACAAGGAACCAAAGTAGTTCAGACATATTCTCGAGTCAAGTACATAATCTTAGTCAAATGGATTTTGTGTTTCCCCTTTTGAAAATTTAAGTCACATTTAAAGTAGAAAATACATAGGTAAATAAATTTTAACCATCATACCTCATAGATATACTAGGGTCACATAGTATCTGTAACACAATTGGTTCAACTTGTGTCCCATTTACTAGTTTGTTAAGGTCTAGTTACAAACATAGACAAGTCAGTACAGACTGACAAACGTAGGGGTACCTGACGTCGGACGGTCCGAGGGAACAAGTACCATAAAAAGGTACGTTCTTATAACCTCATCCCACAGTAAAGGATGAGGTCCCCTTGAAGGACGGGGTCCTTAGATTGAGTACAGAGAACGTAGAGGACTTAACCATCCCCCTAAGGAATGGTGACAGTGGACCCTTCGGGTCTGTTTACATTTTTCACTGTAATATTCGTATAACTGTCTTAGGATTCCCTTTTACTCTTCCCTTAAGGTACTTATACATTTGGTATATATTTGAATGTTTCCACATTATGAACTCTGTTTGAATTTGATTACAGGTGTAAGTCATTCTCATTACCTCGATACTTATATTCAAGGGGACCCGACAGAGTCTTGTGTGACTCCGAAGAAAGACTTCCAGAATAAACCTATAAGGTGTAAAAGGACAGTTTACTTATGACTTCGTCAAGGTTAAAACAGAACTCGGAGATAAGGATGAGATTAAAATTGCAAACATATACGTTATGGAGGTCAAAACCTGTAAACTTAAACCTATTGTTAAATCATAAATATTTTGTTTTAATTCTCAAAAAGTGTTATATTTTCAACAAGGGGTAGAGTAAGTTGTATGGTGGAAGTTACGGAAACGAGTCTGTTATTTCGAATGTCAGAAGAAGTGAGGAGATGATCAGAAGATACTGAATAAGTATGGAAATTCTTTAAGACGACAGAGATGAACACAATTGGTTCAACTTGTGTCCCATTTACTAGTTTGTTAAGGTCTAGTTACAAACATAGACGAGTCGTTTAAATTAGTAGGGATGGGGTAAAGGAGGGACCGGTGACGTCGTCGGAGGACGGTCCATACGGATGAAGATAAGACCGGATATTGTTGAACAATAATTGGGTATACTAAGAGAAAGTAGAACAAGACTAATATAAGGAAGTAACGAGTTTTGAGGGTGTCATCTAAGGTTAGTGTATTGGTGTCAAATTACCTAGTGTAGATTATAAATACCATTGTTCTTGTCCTTAGGAGTATAATATAAACTTCTATGATTCCGACTCTTGTAAAGTAAGTAAAGGGGTTCTAGTGTGTAAAAATCAAAATCACCATTTTGATCTTGATCTTACATTAAAACTCAATAAAGTTATACTAAATGACAGAATGTATTATTTCTTACAGTGTGTTAACACTTTGGACCAAGGGTAACAAATGATAATCAGAATTGAACACCTCCGAACAAATCTTAGACTTCCTTCTTTAAAATTCAATAAGTGTTTCTGGACCTTAAGACTAAAGTAGGTCATACTCTAGTCTGTCACTTTAGACGTAATAACGAACTCTTTTAGTAAATAAAATAAGTCAACAGACAGGTAAAATAGGAACTTCAGAAGAGTAATAAGTCCACTGACAAAAATAAACGTAATATCTCAAAATTTTATTTGAGATTTCACGTGTGTTTTTTGTGTCAAATGGTCCAATCCTATTAAATAGTTTTTCTGTACACTAGAAATACAAATGTATCCTTATATCGTTGATTTGAAAAGGGTCCCTTGAAATAGATTACATTGGAAAAAAAAAAAAAAAAATATAGTTACAGTTTATCTTTTTATGGTAGGTCAATAAATCGGAAAGAGTAAAACCATACAGACATACCGGTCTGGTCAACTGAACTCTAAAACGTTCTGTAGAACACGAAAATAAAAGAAAAAGAAAAAATCCTTGACGAAATTACATCGTTTATTGGAGGGGTTTTAAAATTTAGTCAAGAATTTTGCTATATTAGAAAAATGGGGATATCCCTTTTATATATTGAAGTGATGGAGACATTTATACAGTCAGAGTCGGTTACCTCTCATTACGACAATTTATCCTTAGGACCGATGGGGGACGTGAACCACGAGGACCCCTCGGGGTCATCTGTAAAAAGGTCAGTCTTGGTTGCGACACTGATTCACCTGGGAACACCAAGTATAATACTTACGTTCTACGTGGAGTCGTCGTTGGTCGTCTCTTCAGACTTTTTTCTTCCACATAATGAGTCCCCAGTACTTCCAATACGTCGTACGGACCCTGGTGTGTCCCTTTACAACTCTGTGTCTGTCTCTGTGTCTATCTCTACTCTTTCTCTCTCTACAACTCCTCTCTTTTTTTCTGAGACTCTAAGAAGGAAGTGACCGGAGTCACTACCCCACGGATACATAGGATCCCAAGTGAAAAATAACCACTAAAATTTTGTATTCTCACGTCGATTTAGTGTCCTCCCTTTTAGACGCCAGAACACTTACCAGTCTATATCTAGTGGGTCCCGAAACATTTTCCACTTGATGTACCTACCTCTCCAGACCGAGGAATAGACCAACATATCGATAACTACGATTTCTACCTACAGAAACTTTGCGAATCGACCTGTTGGTTTTCGGATTACAATCGATAAATGCAATGTGAGGTTTTTTAACTAACAGTCCGTGAATGTGGTGTTCTGATAACGATCTATTTAAGTGTAAGACTCCGTGACCCTTAATCTTGGTGTGGTGTAAAAAAAGAACCCTCTTTGTTATGTTTTACTTTGATGTAGTTTAAAGTTTGGTCCCACTCACGGAGTACAGGTTTTTGAGAAACAGATGTCTGTCCAAAAATTTGTATCAAAAGAAAAAAGTCAAGGTACTTTGTATTCCGTTTGTATAAACTTCAGTTATTTTAAAATAAATTCCTTAAAGTGTACAACACTAAAGAAGGTGACGTGTAGTTCCAATAAAATCAAGGGGATTTCATTTTATCGTGAAATTTTTTCTAGGATCCGAAAAAAAGAAAAAAAATAACTTGATATAATCTGTACATTGTGACACATTCAAATTCAACATGTTGGACAATTAACCTATGTAAATATCTGATATCATCCCGAAGGGATCACCGAGTTGTAAAAGGTTGTTACACCTTTTGGGCTCAAGTTAGGGACCAAGTCCTTCTATACCTTTTCCTTTACCGTTCGGTGATGTCATTTAGAACGTACACCTTAAGGTGTCTGTCTCCTCGGACCCTCCGATGTCAGGTACCCCAGTGTTTTTCAGTCTATACTGACTGACTGATTGTGAATTGAAGTATCTCATATAATACTAACAGTAGTGTTCTTATATGTTACCTTTTTTCTGTTAGAGAAATTGTTCACCACGACTCTTTTGACCAGTTGGTGGACATTTTCTTACTAACATCTTGTAAAAGATTGTGGTATATTTTTTATTTGAGTTTTACCTAATTTCTAGATTTACATTCTGGTCTTTGATATTTTGAGTATCTCCTTTTGTTTCCGTTTTGTGACAGACTGTATTTAGTGTCGTCCTAGGAGATACTGGGTGGAGGGTCTCATTACCTTTATTTTCGTTTTTATTTGTTTTCCCTGGATTAATTAGAATTTTCAAAAAAGTGTTGCTTCCTTTGAGATTCGTTCCAATTTTCTATCGGAAGTCTTACCCTCTTTTATTATCGTTTACTTCGTTGACTGTTTATTGATTAGAGTTTTTATATATTCGTCGAGTACGTCGAGTTAAGGTCGTTTTATTTACTGGTTTAGTTTTTTACCCGGTTTCTTGATTTGTCTGCAAAGAGGTTTCTTCTATATGTCTACCGATCGTTTGTGTACTTTTCTACGAGTTGTAGTGAGTAATAGTCTCTTTACGTTTAGTTTTGGTGTCATCCCATCGTAGAGTGCGACTACTCTTACCAACGGTAGTTTTTCAGACGTTTTTTATTTACGACCTTTCCCACACCTCTTTTACCTTGGGAGAATGTGACAACCACCCTTACGTTTGATCATGTCGGTGATACCTCTTGTCACACTTCTAAGGAATTTTTTGACCTTTATTTTGACGGTATACTGGGTCGTTAGGATGATGACCCTTATGTGTGACTCCTTTGGTCTTACTTTCTCTGTGCACATGGGGTAACGTTGTGACAAATGTTATCGATCCTGTACCTTCTTTGGATCTACAAGTAGTCGTCCTTTTACCAATTCTTTCGACACCATGTATATGTGTTACCTTATAATGAGTCGATGATTTTTATTAAGTAAACTGAGTCAAGATTACTCCATCTACTTTGACCTCGGATAATATATCTCACTTTATTCAATCTTTCTTTTTTTTATGTTATATAACTGTGTATATACACCTTAAATCTTTCTACCAGTACTACTGGGATATACGTTCTGTCGTTTTCTCTGTGCCTATATTTCTTGTCTGAAAACCTGAGACACCCTTTTCCATTCACACCCTACTAAACTCTCTTATCGTAACTTTAGACATATAATGGTATACACTTTATCTACCGTTCAGGTTCAAACTACGTACTTTGTCCCGTGAATTTCGGCCACGTGACCCTGTTAGGACTTCCTACCCTGCCCTTCCCTCCACCCTCCCCATAAGTCCTACCCCCTGTGTACACGACTAAGTACGGTTACATACCTTTTTTGGTGATGTTATAAAATTTCAAAAGTCGGAGGTTAATTTTATTTGATTAATTAATTTTGTTATACTAACGGTTTTTATTTTTCTTTTATTTGAACGTGCAACACAACCTTCAATGTAAATAAGAGGTTCCGTCCACCTCGTCCCAAATTTTCGTGACCATTATTTCTATAAAAAATTTTGTATTTTTTTTTTTCTCTTTTTAGAGTTAACAGTATAGTCAGTCATGTGTCAAAAAAAAAAAATTAACCCGAGAAAGTATACGTGACTTGTACCTGTATGATCATAGTATGAAGGGTTTAGGGGGAGGGTCTTTGAAACTCTAGATTCAGGAGATTTACAATTAATTCAAGTTTAGGAAAAGTGAGGATTCGATGGTGTGGGTCTTATCGTCTCACACAATTCTGTAACAGTGATGGATGTTAGTTTCTTTTTCACCTGATAAGTTAGAAAGGATGTAATCGTCGATACAGAATATCAAGAAACGGTGTCTAGATTATCAACCAAGACATTCATTTCGTTTTGTGTATCAATGAGATACTTCGTAAAAGTTACTACACTCAGATGTAAAGAACAAACCTGAAAGGACACTGAACTGGGACCAATCGACAAACCTTCGTCATTCCCTACTTCCTCCTTCAAGTACTCTCATTATTTGTAGAAATATACTGTCCCGAAAAAAAAAAAGTTTACTCCGTCATTACATCACACATCCGATCTCTTCTGACGAGAAAGAAGAGAAAGTTCTTTCTCCTTTGATGAATACACTTATAAACATATGAGTGTCAAGAATGAATGGAAGTATGTTTACGCAGACAAGTCTCAGGGTGACAAATGGTCTCGTGACCATTTGTTTGTAAGGAGTACTCCAACGTGTAAGTCTAAAGATACTCCAAGATGTCACAAATAATATTTTGGGACCTGTCCTTAATCTAGAATAAAAGACAGACGTTCTCTACACCACTGTTACCATTTTCCTTGAGATATAAGTTTCGTACGGTCTTCTGTAGGATCTATCACACATAAACTCCTTCATGGATGTAATCTATGTCATACGTCGTAAAAAGTTTCTTTTTATTATAAGGAAAAGGACTTCATCTTCTGAAACTAATTTTGAGACGGTGGACGGGTCTTAAATGATGACACTTTTAGAGTATCCTTGTCTTAGGTTGACATCGTCGATACTAAATAAAAATGAATCTCATTTAGTGAATTTTACTAATCGGAATTGAAATTGGTTTCGATTGTTGTTGTTGTTGTTATACATATATATATATATATATATATATATACACACACACACACATATAAAAGATCAACATATTAAGTGTATAAGGGTAAAAGTTTACCTCTTTATCTATTAAAAAAAAGGAACTCGGTTTCGTTAAGGTTTCAAGAACCATTTTATTTTGATAATGTTTAAATCATTAATATATACAAAATCATTAAATATTTATCTTTTTCTTCAAGGTTTATTTGTTTTTATTAGTATGACTTAAAGAATGTATCTATTTTTATGTTTATTCTTTCGTTTAGTTTTAGTCTTTCTGAGAAGTACTGATAAATTAGTCTGACGTTATAACCATTTACTACTGTTTTCCACTATATGTAGAGATGACGTATTTATATTAAAAGTAGGCTTATGGAGTCACAAAGAATTCGATGAGAAAAAAACACTTAAGATAGTTTTGAGTGATTTTATTAAGTATGAACACCATATTGATAAAGAGAAAGTTTAGGATTTTTGAGAGGAGACCGAATATTGTAAGAAATAAATGAATTAATAATAAAAATTTGAGGGATAACAGTTGATGTACATGAGAAAGGAAGGTCGAGTGTATTTAAATAGACGGAGTCAAACCCGGTAGATACGATGTTAGTATTATTGTGTCATAATGTTTGTTTAATAACATTAACCACACCAAGTTCCCTTTTAAATTATGAGAGGGAGTTTTTTCTTACCTAATGTAATCCTCTACCTCTTCCTTTACCGTTGGGTGAGGTTATAAGAACGGACCTCTTAGAATACCTGTCTCCGTGGACCACCCGATGTCAGGTACCCCAACATTCTCGGTCTGTACTGAATCGTTGATTTGGTTGTGGTGAAATCCTCTTCTTAAAAAATACCTTTCTTATAATTTTATTCCAGTTGGGGTTATCAGTCTTAGAAGGATTCTTTTTTTCTAACGATGGTTTCACACTATAAGAGTTACATTCATTTGTATACCATTCTGAAACTTCATATTGGTTATTTTTGTCTCCAAAGGATCTAATGTATATAATAATGAATTTTGTATTTCTCCAATACTAATAAACTTAGACTGAGAAAGTGACTCAGTCCTTCTTGTTAGTACAACTTCCAGGTACTAGTCTGTACTCTGGTGTCACAAATTATTTATTTGACAAACCCTCCTTTTGGACGGTCTGACACCTATATGTGTGTATCTTTACGTTGATATCTGTCTCTTGTGGTCTACAGTTCGTTTCCCGTCCCTCTTGTCGTCTTGTTTTGGTCACTATAATCCGTCCGTTCTGTTCGTCTCTGTCTCGTCCCTTATAGATTCCGGTACCCAGACTATGTTGACGCACTTGTGCCACGACAGAGAAGATGGATTTTAACTAAATGGTGATAGGGTATACACACAAGTGTAATGAATAAAAGGTATTCTTTGATTAAAAATATAGAGTTCAATCTTAATTCTCAGAGTTTATTCGAATATTCATCTGAAAAGATTTCGTGAAAAGTAAATAAATAAAAAAATTTTTTAAATAAAATAAAAATTTGAAATATTATAACATAACCAAGACGGTATATAGTTTTACTTAGACGGTGTCCGTATGTACACAAGGGGTAGGACTTGGGACGAGGGAGGAGGGAGGGGTATGGTAGGGAGACCCAGTAGGGTCACGTGGTCGGGGTTCGTAGGTCATAGCACGTAACTTAGACCTGACCACTGAGTAAAGTATATACTATAATATGTATAAAGTTACGGTAAGAGGGTTTAGTAGGGTGGGAGAGGGAGAGGGTGTCTCAGGTTTTCTGACAATATATGTATTCACAGAGAAAACGACAGAGCATATGTCCCAATAGCAATGGTAGAAAGATTTAAGGTATATATACGTAATCATATGACATAGCCACAAAAAGAAAGACCGAATGAAGTGAGACATATTATCCGAGGTCAAAGTAGGTGGAGTAATCTTGAATAAGTTTACATAAGAAAAATTACCGACTCATTATGAGGTAACACATATACATGGTGTCGAAATAATAGGTAAGTAGACGACTATCTGTAGATCCAACGAAGGTACAGGACCGATAATATTCGTCACGACGTTACTTGTAACCCCATGTGCACAGAGAAAGTTAAGACCAAAGGAGTCACACATACGGGTCGTCACCCTATCGGTTTCGATAGAACTCTTTCTTCTTACCTTGATCTCCTTAGTTGGATGGACTGAAGTCCGAGATGATGTTTCGGTGTCAGTAGTTCTGTCATACCATGACCGTGTTTCTGTCTTTATATCTAGTTACCTTGTTTCATCTTTCGGGCCTCTAATTAGGTGCGTGTATACCTGTGGAATAGAAACTGTTTCCTCCGTTCTTATATGTTACCTAATTTCTGTTAGAGAAATTGTTCACCACGACCCTTTTGACCAGTTGGTGAACATTTTCTTACTTTGATCTTGTGAAAGATTGTGGTATGTGTTTTTATTTGAGTTTTACCTAACTTCTGGATTTACATTCTGGTCTTTGATGTTTTGAGGATCTCCTCTTGTATCCGTTTTGTGAGAGGCTGTATGTAGTGTCGTCCTGGGAAATACTGGGTGGAGGGTCTTATAACCTTTATTTTCGTTTTTATTTGTTTACCCTGATTAATTTGAATTTTCGAAGACGTGTTGTTTCCTTTGATATTCGTTCCACTTTTCTGTCGGAAGTCTTACCCTCTTTTATTATCATTTACTTCGTTTACTGTTTGTTGATTAGAGTTTTTATTTCGTGAAAAGTTTATGTTAATAAACACCTAAATCGGACTAAGATTAATTAAAACGACTTACTTATATGTCAATTCTCTATACCGAGGTAAAGTAATTTTAGTAATGAAAATATAAAAGTTATTTAGATACCCAGATACGAACTTACAACATACTCAACGGTAAAACCTAAATAAACTGACGGAAACCACTAAATTTTAGTATCGGGTGAGTGTGGGATATTTATTACAAAAGAAATATTTATATAAATATGATATGTAAACGATATGAATAAAAATGTTCACATATAAAAATATTTATATCTTATACGGGGTAAAATGACGTGTGAGTGAAGGTCTATAATGTCAAACTTTTCTCCCTCTCCTACGTAAATATTAGAGATTTATTTTGTGGTAAAGGAAATTCATAGGAATGCTATAGATTAACCAAAGGTTCCACCGTGAACAACCTCTATACACAGACCCTGAACCTTTGTCGCTTGGACTTTCTTGTTGTGAACGTTTCACAGACGTTCCTGACTGTTCAAATAAAGACGTCAGTTCGGAAAAATATCCTCGTTCCTTGTTTCTCAAATCTCGTATGTCGGTCGTCTTGTGCATGTTCCGATCCTATATTAGTCATTTTCTATGAAGTTCCTTGTCGCGTAAGAATTGTTGGGTACATAAATAGGTACTGGGTAAAAGAGTTCGTTACAGAAATTACAAATTAACAATTTAGATCCGGGGCTCGTATCGGTTTCCGTCCTTTACAAGAAGTCGTTAGTCATGTTACAGACCCATGGAGACCGAGAAACGGTAAAAGGGTACCTGAAAGAGGAAGTTCCGATAAATCGTGACACGGAGGGTTGTATAGGAGGAAAACAAAAATCAAATTCGTCCCGTCGACAATCAACCTGGACAGCATCCTCCGTGCCTCAGAACTCATCTCTGTAGACATATCCTAACACATCACGGTATGGTCTATCCCAAGGATAACATTGTTATCTATAATCTGATTCTTACGGTCGTTATTAGGTAGGATAATACACGGAACTGGAGGAATTCGGTATAAACTCGTTTTGACTCTCTTTATGTCTCAGTCAGGTACCAAGACAATCCAATTGTCCTTCGGTGTTTAGTCTAGAAACGAACTGATAACGGTACAACTGTATTACTATACTTTATCATACCAAACTTGTGCATATGTTCCGTGTACGACATGTCATTTGTTAGAATCGTCTTTCTAGATATAACTTCAATGGATGTTATTTGTACATGTCATCCACGTGTGTTCTAACCTATATTGGACATGATAGTGTATTTTTCCATATCAAAACTCCAAAAATTCCGAAAACGTCAGGGTATGTGTAACCGTTTCACGAGGTTACGTCGTCCTTAGAAGGTGTGTACGGTAAGGAGTCCAGGACGCCATCCCCAAGTCTGTAACTACAAAAGAGAAGCCGAAGAGATACCAGTAACTACTCTGGGAAGCGTAGTCGACACAGTGGACAGCCCCCTCAGACCAGTACCCCAGGAAGACCATTGTCTGTACCTCTTCACCTTGAATCTAAAGCGGAGGTAGACGTTACTGTTCTGGTATTGGAGATGGATCCTCAGTATTCTAAGGACCGTTGGTAACTAATTTGACGAATATGGTATAACCACACAACCGAAGATTGTCAAAGAATGACAAAAGGAGACGTTTTACAGACAGACGTACTCATAGTCTTGATAGAAAATCATTTAAAATTTTTAAATTCCTTATTTTTGACCTTTATCCTGACGGAATACTAGGTCGTTAGGGTGACGACCCGTATGTGTGACTCCTTTGGTCTTCCCTTTCTCTGTGCACATAGGGTTACAAGTAACGTCGTGACAAATATTATCGGTCCTGTACCTTCGTTGGATCTACGGGTAGTCGTCTACTTACCTATTCTTTCGTCACCATGTATATGTGTTACCTCATAATGAGTCGGTAATTTTTCTTATGTAAACTTAGTCGAGATTACTCTACCTACTTTGACCTTGGATAATATGTCTTACTTCATTCGGTCTCTCTTTTTGTGGTTATGTCATATAATTGCGTATATATACCTTAAATCTTTCTACCATTGTTATTGGGACACATGCTCTGTCGTTTTCTCTGTGACTACATATCTAGTCAGAATACCTGAGACACCCTCTCCCTCTCCCACCCCTCTAAACCCTCTTATCGTAACTT
Source organism: Bos taurus (assembly GCF_002263795.3). Classification (NCBI taxonomy): domain Eukaryota; kingdom Metazoa; phylum Chordata; class Mammalia; order Artiodactyla; family Bovidae; genus Bos; species Bos taurus. The sequence goes on from NC_037336.1 coordinate 105,437,072, forward strand.
TGTACATATTATAGTACATACTTTGCTCAACGGTCAGGTCCAAGCTACGTGCCATGACCTACGAACCCCGATCACGTGACCCTGCTGGGTCTCCCTCCCCTCCCCTCCCTCCTCCCTCCTCCCAAGTCCTACCCCTTGCGCCCATATGGACACCGCCTAAGTAAAGTTATAAACCGTTTTGATTATGTTAATACATTTCAAATTTTTATTTTATTTTAAATTTTTTTAAATTCCTTATTTCTCAATTTCTATTATTGTTAACTCCCAAGTACCCTATTCTTCACATAGAGGAGAAGATATAAAGGGGAAAGACAAAATTGTTTACTCAAAATTCTCATGCTACCCAAGAAAACTATTAACGAACTGGGACCCCTAACATCCCATAGGGGCACTACACACAATTATAAGGTAAGGTAATCTTTACTTGCTTTACTCACTCTCCATTTACGTCCGGGTAATAGACAAAAATTCTAGCTTCCATAAGGGTATTGTCCCTTCCACTCATTTTCACGCCTTTACCGCACAAACAACCTAAGACTTCTCTGTCCGTAACGGGTATATTTTGGACTTTTACATAGGTAACTCTGTTTTTCGTTTATTTTGGAAGGGTTCCTCGTTACTCACTTCAGCCTAACGATTTCCCTCAATCCGACAACGGGTACTCCTAATTGAGGACTTTCGCACCATGTATTCACGTCTCCTCGCGTCTGTAGTGTCCTAAATTACTTTTCAGAGCGAAGTCACTCCCCTTATACCACAAATCTCACGTTAGAAAATCGTAACCATACTTCTAATCACACAAGTAGATATCATCTACATTTTAACCCTCGATACTTAAATAGTTGTCGTAGTAAGGGACAACGACCCCCCGGTCCATTTGGACTTACTCGGGTATATACACGTTACTTCTTTCCAAGACATACACTAGTTTAATTCCGAACTCAGAAACTTTTCTCTTTTATATTAAGAAGTAGATCCAACATATTTTTACGCCATTGTTTTAGCCCCTTTTCCCTTCGTTCCATAAACCTTAGTCATATCTGTAACTTCCTACTACCAACTTCTCTGTTTTCTCGTATAATTCGTATGTTAAGTTGAGAAACATGACTTCTTATCCATCACCCATTAAAGAGAAACTATAGTCCCGGCTGTTATGATCGATACAGAAAGAACAACGGTAGTTACTTTATCCATCCACGTAAACTTTATCCGACCCTCCGTTACTATAATCAATGATATTTAAATCATTTAACATCCTTCAGGGTATTAAAAGGAAAGTCGTTTACCTTACTCTATTGCAAGACTTTCATTAAATTACGATAAACGTACCAGTACAATATAACATTCCGTTAAACATTAAGGAAAAAACAATTTCCCTGTACATAAAGTTTACCTAATTTTGGTCAATTCGAAACATGTACCGAGGAAGAACTATGTTAATCGACAGGATAAAAGAGTTACATACTATGCTAAAAAAAAAATGACGAATCATACACCTATATGGGTAAGATAACCCGACAAAACTCGATACTAAAGACATCCACTTACGAACCACCCCTTATTTATATTTATCTAACCAACCCATACCAGGTCGACTCAACTCTTTCTGACAACTTACACACACAAAAAAAAAAAATTATCAATGAACTATTAATGATACACAAGAAAAAAATTTAAAATAAAATAAAAATTTGAAATGTATTAACATAATCAAAACGGTTTATAGTTTTACTTAGGTAGTGTCCATATGTACACGACGGGTAGGACTTGGGAGGAGGGAGGAGGGAGGGGGTATGGTAGGGAGACCCAGCAGGGTCACGTGATCGGGGTTCGTAGGTCATAGTACGTAACTTGGACCTGACCGTAGAGCAAAGTATGTACTATAAAATGTACAAAGTTACGGTAAGAGGGTTTAGAAGGGTGGGAGAGGGAGAGGGTGTCTCAGGTATTCTGACAAGATATGTAGTCACAGAGAAAACGACAGAGCATGTGTCCCAATAACAATAGTAGAAAGATTTAAGGTATATATACACAATCATATGACATAACCACAAAAAGGAAGACCGAATGAAGTGAGACATATTATCCGAGGTCAAAGTAGGTGGAGTAATCTTGACTAAGTTTACTTAAGAAAAATTACCGACTCATTATGACGTAACACATATACATGGTGTCGAAAGAATAGGTAAGTAGACGACTACCTGTAGATCCAACGAAGGTGTAGAACCGATAATATTTGTCACGACGCTACTTGTAACCCCATGTGCACAGAGAAAGGGAAGACCAAAGGAGTCACACATACGGGTCGTCACCCTAACGACCTAGTATTCCGTCAAGACAAAGGTCGAAAAATTCCTTAGAGGTGTGACAAGAGGTATCACCGACATGATCAAACGTAAGGGTGGTTGTCACATTCTCCCAAGGGAAAAGAGGTGTGGGAGAGGTTGTAAATAATAAACATCTGCAAACCTAGCGTCGGTAAGACTGACCGCACTTTACCATGAAGTAACACCAAAACTAAACGTAAAGAGACTATTACTCACTACAACTCGTAGAAAAGTACACAAACAATCGGTAGACATACAGAAGAAACCTCTTTACAGATAAATCAAGAAACCGGGTAAAAAACTAACCCAGTAAATAAAAAGACCTCAACTCGACCTCCTCAACGAACATATAAAAACTCTAATCAACAAACAGTCAACGAAGTAAATGATAATAAAAGAGGGTAAGACTTCCGACAGAAAAGTGGAACGAATATCAAAGGAAACAACACGTCTTCGAAAATTCAAATTAATCCAGAGTAAACAAATAAAAACGAAAATAAAGGCTATAAAACCCTCCACCCAGTATCTCCTAGAACGACACTACATACAGTCTCTCACAAAACGGATACAAGAGGAGATCCTCAAAATATCAAAGACCAGAATACAAATCTAGAAATTAGGTAAAACTCAAATAAAAACACATACCACAATCTTTCACAAGATCAAAGTAAGAAAATGTTCACCAACTAGTCAAAAGGGTCGTGGTGAACAATTTCTCTAACAGAAATTAGGTAACATATAAGAACGGAGGAAACAGTTTCTATTCCACAGGTGTACACACACCTAAATAGAGACCCGAAAGATAAAACAAGGTAATTAGTTATAAAGACAGAAACACGGTCATGGTATGACAGAACTATTGACACCGAAACATCATCTCGGACGGGGTCTCTCTGTAATAGACAACTTACACAAAAAATTGTTTAAAATTAAGAAGAAAGAAAAAAAAGAAAACAATCAACAGATCCTGATAATCCCAGTCCTCCAGGGAGATTTTAAAATTTATTTAAAACATTACGTATCCACCCTTACGGTTATCTACTGACTTCGGTTAATTATAGAGAATAGTTAAAAACTTTTAGCAAATTACACACATCTCTTACGTGTCTCTAAACTCAAAAAACTCCAAAATAGAATCTCAGAAGGTATTGTACAGGATCCATTAATTTCCCACGAAAGTTAACTTAAAATAGACCGTGTTGTTCATCCGGTACTAAAACTTCTCACCACCACTGAAACAGTATATTGACAACGTTTGTTTCAAGTCTAAGGTACCTTTCCTCATACAGTAGGTATATTACTTAATACTTCCGTCATCCTATAAATAGAGATGACCCAACATTATTTTGTATATACTCTATAACCGTTTACCATCCTCTCAAGTAGTAGGGGACTCCATTTTGGAAGGTAACTTTATAAAATTCTCCTCGGTACACTAAATATCTCCCTTGACTTTTTAGTTTTGCAAAAGATAGAAATCCTACGTTTCCATATCATTTTTTCGTCAGAACATTTAGTTATTATTAATGTCCGGTAGGAAAACCGTGGCACCTTCCTCTCCCGTTAGGTCCAACATTCCCGGGGTATCCTTAGTATCATAATAATTGTAAAGAATTTAGATAGTTGTAAGCGGTAAAAGGACTAAAGAAAAAAATAATGTTTTTGCCCTTTTAAGGTACCCCTTTTACTTCCAAGATATACTTGAAAAACATTAACAAGTAATTGGTTAACACATTCTCAACGGTTAAAAAGAAATCAATCCCCGGTAACTCCACAGGTATAACCCCATAGTCTAAGGGTTAGTTCCCCGTCGTCACAATTGAGTTACCGGGGGTAATTTTTCCAAGTAAATTTCTTTAATACCGAAAACAAACAAGTTCTTTTAAGGTAGGGGTATTTAACTATCCCTATAATCATTATATACCAAATTCTATTCGATGTTAAACTAATCCCGGTTTGTGAACATTTATCCTACGTAACTGTTTTCAAACACACTGTAGTCAAAATGAATAAGGATTATCAGATCTTCCTCGGTATTGGAATGGGGTTAGTTCCCCGGTAAGACGTCGAGATTACTAACTTTACAATCAAGGTCATAGATTGTACAAACACTTTAAGAAAAGAACATACGCATTTCATTCGTACCCAAAGACTACAAGGAAATTATTCCACCTATCACGTCGTCATTCCAACCATGACGGTTTCGGAGGGACGGATCGAAATAGTCTACGGAAGTAACCAAATTGTATACCGGTTTCATTATTAACACGTTTTACAAGGGGAAAAACATTCATATGTAAAGGGTAAAAGTGTTGTAAATAGTATTAAAGACGAAGTATTAGAAGTAGGCATTGAGCTCAGTTATGGTAATTTGGAGAGTAACACGTCGATGATGCAGGGTTTTAGTCAGGGTGACAGGACCCACCTCAAACCAGTATTATAGGTCACCCTTAAAAACCCCCCAACATATTAAGATAATCAAGGTATAGTATTCCTGATCTATATAGTTACGTTCGTGAGAATCTACATCGACGAACATCGTAGTATTGTAATCCAGGAGGAAAACATCGTCCCGATCTCCTACCGGGGAAATAATCAAAGGGACAACAAAAACAACACGTAGTCCCAAGTTCCACAAAGGTAGGAATAGTTTAAATCTTACTGTAAGTAAGTCGGTCACCTTGGGGAAAAATGTAGAACCTGTATAAGAACCCCAAAGAAGAATATCTTCATCATAATAAAAAAGACCGGACACAACCGTACGTCGTAACAAAAAAGTATACCGTCCCGAAGGGTGTTAATTTTGTAAACCATAATCGTCGAAAAACATGTAATTTCCAAAGATTACAACGGTTAAAACAAGATACCCTGTATCTAGGTCACAGGAATGTACGAAAGTTTATAAGGTATTCTCTCGGTCAGAGAGCTTAACCAGACTCGTACCTAACTGTAAGGAGTAATCGTAAAAGTTTTCGTTCAACAAAATTTTATTTTAAAACATTTCAGTATAGGAATTATCTAAAGAGTTAACGTAGGAAATTAAAAGGATATTTAACTCTTATAAGGAAAAGTACAGAAACTTATTAGAATTGTTTACTTGGTAGTCTCAATCACGATAGTTGGAAACGAATACGGGACGTCCGTCAAAGAAATTACTTTACATTGTAGACTCCCCATTATAATCGATTAACACGTTAGTATAGTCGGTACTGAGAACAAGACCACTCATATAGTATCCAATTTAACCGTCCCAATGTCAATGGTACTCTAACGACCAGATAGTAGTCGACAGCCCGGAGTAGTAATTAGGTGTAAACGGTAACGTCATTAACAACTCCTAAATTTTAGTAGAAACGATGAACTTTTTTTAGTATACCGTAGGTTACCGGTCGGGTAGGAAGCTCTTTAAGATATGTCATTCCTCTTCATCCAGGTATGTCTCAAGTACGAAAGGATTTCGATCTGTTGTACGATTTTAGATCTAATCGGGTTCATAAAACCAGAACCCGTCCAACTAATTTAACGTTACCCTTTCACTTTCACGTTCGTCCGTAGAGGGCTCCTCCTCACTTTACTAATCATGCTCGTTTCAATCGTTAACGACAATGTCCTCCTCGTCTTCCTTTTTGGAATCTAAACCCGACAGGCAACTTACTTTACTGGAGGCAAGATTCACCGAAGTCAAAACTGTATAGGACATATATACACAGAGATTCAACAAAAAGATTCCTAACACAGACTAACTCGTATTGTAAGAATATAAAGTTTCGTGGAACGTATAGAACAAGGAATTCGAGTATAAGTACATTTCTAGCTTATCAAAAATGAAGGTTTAGTTACAATACGGGAAGTTAAACAAGATACTATCGGGTATACTCACTGGTACATTGGGAACGGCTATACGAACGTTTTGTAATAAAAATTGGGAAAAGATATACAGATCTAACTCACAGGGGAGAAGACCCTTAGTACTTAACAAGGTCATTTTATACTATCGTCAATAAGTTGACTAGAGAACTTTGTAATTATGGTAAAACAAAGTCTTTCACTACGTAATACTTTTCCTTAGAATGACGATACAACAGGGTAGGACGAATGGAGAAAGACGTCCCGAGAGTCGAAACAAGTCAGAAGGAAGTTCAGGGACAAACACCGCGGTGAACAACCTCTATACAGAGACCCTGAACCTTTGCCGCTTGGACTTTCTTGTTGTGAACCTGTCACAGACGTTCCTGACTGTTCAAATAAAGACGTCAGTTCGGAAAAATATCCTCGTTCCTTGTTTCTCGAATCTCGTATGTCGGTCGTCTTATACATGTTCCGATCCTATATTAGTCATTTTCTATGAAGTTCCTTGTCGCGTAAGAATTGTTGGGTACATAAATAGGTACTGGGTAAAAGAGTTCGTTATAGAAATTACAAATTAACAATTTAGATCCGGGGCTCGTATTCGTTTCCGTCCTTTACAAGAAGTCGTTAGTCATGTTACACCCATGAAGACCGGGAAGCGGTAAAAGAGTACCTGAAAGAGGAAGTTCCGATAAATCGTGACACGGAGGGTTGTCGTGATCTCCATTTCTTGGGAGGACGGTTACGTCCTCTAGATTGTCTACTTTCAAGACAGGGCCCCAACTCTTCAAGGGGACCTCCTCCCGTACCGTTGGGTGTGGTCATAGAACGGACCTCTTAGGGTACCTGAGTTCTCAGACTACCCGATGGTAGGTATCTCAGTGTTTCTCAACCTGTACTGACTTCACTGACTCGTACATGTGTACGTACCATAGATGATAAACTGTGTGTAATTGTATCTTTTTACTTACATAAAACTATTAACCATTACAAAGTCTATAGGGGTAAAGATAAAAAAAAAAAAAATTAAAGTCTTATCGGAGAATTTCCTACGTTTAAAGGACTGTAATGTATATTTAATGTTATCCTATAACAGTGAGTTATCAAGTTCAAATGTGTTAAGTTTCAAGACGAATTCCCAAATTTTAGACTCCACCAAACAGAGGTGTTGGACTTCATTTTCTATAACATGAAACTTGTCATGGTGTACCGATACAATTTAATACTCTGAGATTGTAGGTATTCTTATTACAAGAACTCATAAACTACAAAATATCAAAGATCTAAGTAGAGGTAACATAGTGATAAAGTTTTACACAAATAAATAAATAAATAAACACACACACACACACACACACACACACACACACACACACGACAGTAAGACGATTGAAATAAGAAATATGTGTCAAACCCATTTCATTCTTGGTTTGTTCCGAAGGTGACCGGGGGTAGGAGTGAGGTGAAAACTCCGAAATTTTTCACTGACTATCAACTATGATCATTACTAAAGGTTCTAACGTCTTAAAGGTATCATCTTGTTTCGACACGTAAACCAAAGACTTTCTTTTATTCTCTGGGATAATTCTCCCTTGACGTCCTCTTTATACCACTCACCTTCCCCGGCCCCCCAGACAACAGGATCAAGTGTGGTTGGATCCTCCCAAGGGGGTGGACGTTGTGCTTCGTCGGACATTGAGGGTGTCAGTGTTACATGAATTTTACACAAATATGTAATAAGTTACTTTAAACTGATGATATTTGTCAAAAACAACGAATCAGTGAGTCATCACAGGTTGAGTCAACACAGTTTGAGAAACGTCGGGGACGGGACATTCTATCTGTCTATTCTATTGGGTGAAATAGACAGGTACCTTAAAAGGTCAGTTCTTATGACCTCACCCAACGGTAAAGGTTGAGGTCCCCTTGAAGGGTTGGGGCCCTAGTTTGGACCCAGAAAATCCTGAGGACTTAACCGTCCCACAAACACCTTTTACATAAATAATGGGATGAAGACACTTGTATCTTGAATAGAATTTTTTATTTTATAAATTATTGGTTATTAGGTTATACTAAATAAACGACTACATCTCGTCTCTTCCGTTACCGTGGGGTGAGGTCATGAGAACGTACCTTTTACTCTGAAGTGAAAGTGAAAAGTGAAAGTACAGACCTCTTCCTTAACCGTTGGGTGAGGGGTGGACCTCTTAGGGTCCGTACCCCCTCGGACCCCCCGACGATAGATGCCCCAACGTGTCTTAGCCTGTGCTGACTTCACTTAATCGTCACCGTCGTCGTCGACTACACCTCTGAAGATGTACGTTTACGGGTCATAAAGGGATCCCATATTAAGAACCCCAGTACTTGATATGACTCCGACTAAGAAATCTAGTCGGAGTGAATCTCTACGGAACCGTGAGATCAGGGACTGAAAGTGAGTCCTTAGTCCCTTCCTTTTCACGTAAGGGACTCCATTTACCACTCGAGACCAGTGATGGAGGAAGGTTGGACCAGAGCCAGAGGTACCGACTGTGTCACAAAATTAATGAGTCTTATGAACCACGGTTTCGGTCTAGGTGTGATTGTCCGTGAAAATAAATAAGAGGTCACTTTTAAAGAAACTCGTTGGTCACCAAAGAACCGTCCTGGATGTCACGACTTAGGATGGTACCTCCATGACTTTTACCGAGGATGATCGTCCGGAGATAAAGGGGTTGTATCATTTTCTAAGAGACTTCTGTGACACAGTCGGTGACACTTACCACAGACAGAGGTCCGGGACGGGTCAATTATCTTTGATTCTGGAGAACGGAAAGGGAGTGTCCGGTTGAGGGACGAAAATGGACCTTACAGAAGGATTCTAGTGAGAAGAGGGGTAAGGACAGTGAGTCTCGTACCCGTGTCGTGGTAGAAGTGTAAGTTCCGAAACACAGGGAAAGTTCAAAAGTAAAAATACATAGTTATGTACCGTAGATTATTATGGAAAAATTGCACGTCGGTTAACAAAGGGTTTAAACTCATAGAACGTTTTCTGTAAATTTATTCCTACTAGACTTCAAGTCGAAGTCGGAACCAGAAGTAGACTTTAGTCAATAATCAAACCTGAAGTCCTAAACGCTCAACTTATAGATGTGGTGACAGTAGGAGACAGAAAGTCCTTATACTGACGTGACCAATGACGGTAGATAACTATGTTAGAGGTATTACCACGATATTGTTTAGTCAGTGTTCTGTATCTAAATGAAAATTGTATATGTATAAACGAGAGTTTATAACCACTTGTAAAATCCACACTGTACCGAAGGATCACCGGGTCATCATTTCTTAGACGGTCGGTCACGTCCTCCGTGTTGTCTACACCCAAGTTAGGGACCCAACCCTTCTAGGGGACTTCGTCCTTTACCGTTGAACGAAGTCATAATAACGGACTTTTTAAGGTACCTGTCTCCTAGGACCGTCAGATGTCAGGGACCCCAACGTTTCTCAGTCTTTGTTGACTCGTTTACTCGTGACTCGAGACCCGTGACCTCTTTTATGTGGGAATAACCAAAGTAAAAAAGGTGAAACCGAAAGAAAAACTATACTATGTAATTCCTCTGTCTGTAAGAATATTATAGTCATTAATATTATAATTGTAGAAAAGACTTTACACTTTTGTCTGTACTGTCGGTGTCGATGTTGACTGTCATTTAGTGGAGTTCTTGTTTATGTTTATTCTAGTGTTTTGTTTTACTTTAGCTAGTTATAAAAGGAAGGGAGTGAAGAAAGTTGGATTGTGGAGTCACTATTTCTTACCTTAAAATAAGAGAAGAACGGATTTTGAGAAATTATTGTAATAGACTATCCTGAACGTAACAAGGTATTATAAATTGACCCGTATACATGTGTGTGTGTGTATTTTAGGGAATTTCGTATATTTTAAATAGGAATTCTTTATGAAAATGAAAAACAAACTGAACCTGTAAAAATATTTTACTATCGGTTACCTTCCTCAGAACCACTTAAAGAAGTTACTCTGAAAAAAAATAAAAATGGTCTTATCCCGTTCTTCTGCTTTCTCTTCTTTCTTTTTTATTCTACGTGTTACTAAGTCCGATTTTTACATGTCAGAAACATCCCTTCCTTTTATTCGAGAAGTACCTTGGTGTAACTCTTACCACCTACAAGATCCAAGATGGAGACTATGGGTTCAAAAAAACAAAAAAAAAAAAAGACTTACTAGAGAGACGTAACAAAGTGTGGTCCTGTAAGATGTTGTCTTTAACCGGATTCCAAGGGTCGATGACCTTCTACTGACTTCTTGGTTGTTTACGGTTATAAAGATAAGGACTACTCATCACAGTCTCTTCCTATCATTGTGTGGACTCATACATCCCTCCAGTGACATCATAGTCACCACGGACTATTTCGATTGAGTAGTACCCACTAGTAGACTTAGTCGAGACACCTTTGTAAAATCCCTGGATCCGAAGTGAACACCGAGTCGATCAATTCTTAGGTGGACGTTACGTCCTCTGGGACCAAACTAAGGACCCAACCCTTCTAAGAGACCTCTTCCCGATCCGATGGATGAGGTCATAAGAACCCGAAGGGATTACCGAGTCGACCATTTCTTAGACGGACGTTATTGGACTCAACCCTTCTAGTGGACCTAAACTAACCCTTCTAGGTTAGGGACCCAACCCTTCTAGTGGACCTTTTCCCTTGTCAATGGGTGAGGTATTGACTGGACCTCTTAAGATACCTAAGATATCAGGTACCCCAGGGTTTCTTAGTCTGTACTGACTCGTTGAAAGTGAAAGTCCGAAGATCCTTGTACACTAATCTCAGGGGAGGAGGTAAATGAACCTCTTCATTTACCGTTGGGTGAGGTCATAAGAACGGATCTGTTGAGGTACCTGTCTCCTCGGACCACCCGACGAAAGGTACCCCAACATGTCTCAACCTGTCTTGACTTCGTTGAATCGTACGTGACCTCTCCCTTTACCGTTGGGTGAGGTCATAAGAACGGATCTCTTAGAGTCCCTCTCTCCTCGGACTACCCGACGGCAGACACCCAAACGTGTCTCAGACTGTACTGACTTCGTTCAATCGTCGTCGTCGTCGTCGGAGATAAATCCAGTATCTTTAGGTATTACTTTTGGAACGATAGTATAACCTCACCTGAAACTAATCTAGGCCTCGGAAGTAGACCCTGAAGGGAACACCGAGTCTACCATTTCTTAGAAATTAACCGAACAATGATTTCTCAACTGTTATGTGAGAAAATTGGACCCTTAAACAGTGTATACGTTTGTTTATTCGATTCGGTTACGATACTATCTACGAATTTCTGGTGGTTAAGGTTCCTGTTGTAAAATTCGTCTATTCCCTTGTTCGATGTATTCGTAAAGGGACGTGTCTAATCCCGTTGGACCGATCGCTAATAAAGAAATCGACAGTTAAGTCAAGTCAAGTCAGCGAGTCAACACAGGCTGAGAAACGCTGGGGTACTTAACGTCGTGTAGTCCGGAGGGACAGATAGTGGTTAAGGGTCTCAAGTGAATCTGAGTACAGGTAGCTCAGGTACTACGGTAGGTCGGTAGAGTAGGAGACAGTAGGGGAAGAGGAGGACGGGGGTTAGAGAGGGTCGTAGTCTCAGAAAAGGTTACTCAGTTGAGAAACGTACTCCACCGGTTTCATGACGTCAAAGTCGAAATCGTAGTAAGGAAGGTTTCTTGTGGGTCCCGAATTAGAGAAAATCTTACTTGACCAACCTAGAGGAACGTCAGGTTCCCTGAGAGTTCTCAGAAGAGTTTGTGGTGTCAAGTTTTCGGAGTTAAGAAACCGCGAGTCGAAAGAAGTGTCAGGTTGAGAGTGTAGGTAAGTACTGGTGACCTTTTTGGTATCGGAACTGATCTACCTGGAAACAACCGTTTCATTACAGAGACGAAAACTTATACGATAGATCCAACCAGTATTGAAAGGAAGGTTCCTCATTCACAGAAAATTAAAGTACCGACGGTAGTGGTAGACAACACTAAAACCTCGGGGTTTTTTATTTCAGACTGTGACAAAGGGGTAGATAAAGGGTACTTCACTACCCTGGTCTACGGTACTAGAAACAAAAGACTTACAACTCGAAATTCGGTTTAAATAGTGAAAGGAGAAAGTGAAAGTAGTTCTCCGAAAAATCAAGGAGAAGTGACGGTAATTAAGCCGGGAATACGACAGAAGGGTGTCCCACCACGAGTTCAACTTATCATAAAATTTTGGTTGAAAGTTTAAAGTGGATCCTTATACAACAACAAGTCAGGAATTCAACACAGGCTGAGAAACGCTGGGGTACCGAACATGGTGCCTGTCATACTTTTCCGTTTTTCCTTAAACGTTGAGTCGAAATAAATGCATATTGACCATGTGTTTTTGATGTGAATTAATTATAAATGTTAAACTAATTAACCCCGTATAATACACTTAGTTCCATTATTTCTGTAGGTAGTGTAAGTTCTCCTCTTTTTTTTTAAAAGAGAAAACTCCTTTTTATTTATATTTCCTTAAGCATCTAACTGGACAGAAGTCCTTTACAATTAACAACACACCTACAAATTGATTCAACACGAAATAGGGTACTCACACCAAATCCTGATGTGATTCGCCAGAGTGAAAAAAAAAAAAAAAAAGGGTGTATGACACTTCGTAACTTTGCACGGGGAACGTCACCTTCGTACCTCAGAATTGGTGACCTCACGGTCCCTTCAGGGATCGATCAGAGTCAAATTTTTGGACTTCACCTAGAGTTCACTCGGAAGATACGACGTTAAGGTCGTAGGTAGATAGGAGAGTTACAAGATTTCACCTATTTTCAGAGAATCCCGTTCATCACTACTTCCCGATCTCAATATAAAAGTGGAAAGGGAAATAGAAATTTTAGGGTTATGGAAGAAAAGAAAGAAGTCAGGGTTGGTTACTGAACTGAAAGATGAATTCTCTTATGGACTTTGTTAATCTTTTCATAAAGATGTTTGAGTGTAGTGACTAAGAAGGGTGGGAGTTGTAGGTACGGGTGAATTAGTCGGAGGGACAGGTAATATCTTAAGATAGACGACATTTAATAGTCGAGATGGTAGGGTCCCGAAGGGACCACCGAATTACCATTTCTTAGACGGACGGATACGTCCTCTGTCCCTAAAGTAGGGACCTAACCCTTTTCGGGGACCTTTTCTTTTACCGTTGGGTGAGGTCATAAGAACGGAACCTTTAGGGTTCCTGTCTTCCTCGGACTGCCTGATTTCAGGTATCACAGTGTTTTTTCAGTCTGTACTGAATCGTCGATTTGTTGTCATTGGTGACAAGATTCGGTTGTACAGGTGCACATGGTCTGTTTAGGTTAAAGGAGGAAGATGTATTCTCGTTACTAGACTATTAACGAGGGAATGGGGGAAAACGAGAGAAGTCTTAGTAAGGGTAGTAGTACTTTATACGACAACAAAGGAAGTAGGATTTTATGGTGAAAAACTTGTGGTTAAACAACGGTCTTTGAATAAGGTCATTAAAGAAGGGGAAGTATCGTTTTTATACAACCTTTTTCAAAAGTAAGAACTGTATAAAATAAGACACAAAGGTTCAACCCTCAGAGTGAAGACACCTGGAGAAGAGAAAAATCGAGACAAAGCATACGGTCAACAAAGGAGAAAACATACATACCAGAGTAGTTACTGTACGACCCAAAATTTTATATTAAGAATGTTAAAATATTTTAATAGTGACTAAATAGTTTATAAACCCTTGACAGATTTCTAAATTTAATGTTTTTGTAATTATTCATACATTTTAATTTATTATATTTTATTACCAATTGTACTTGTTTTTATAATTTTAATATATTTAATATTTTTATATCTTTTTAATACCTAGTTATGTCTTTCATAAAAACAATATTTATCTTATCAGATCAAACTTACATTTCAATCAATAAAGGAACATGTGACGTTCGTTTCCTTTCCGGGTAAAAATTCCCACAAAGTTCTCCCTCTGTTCGTATTTTATCCTTGAATTGATAAACGATAAATACGAGGAACCTCTCTTATTCAAAGACCCTTACTGAACTACCTGACTGAGAACTCGGTTTTTTCTATACTATGTTTCATCACGGTCGTGACCAAATTGTTGTTTTATCTACTGTCTTTAGTTCCTGTCTCATATTTTAAACTTCTTCTTTGTACTTTTTATTTTTGTTTGTTTTTTATCACAAGTTTTATTCTTTTATTTCGATGTCTTTTTTGTCTTAGACCAAGAGCTCGGAGTTTCCTTATAGTTTCGTCTACCGTCTTCACTCCTTACGAGAATACGAGGGTGTTAACACTAACGTGAAGTACAACAGAGAGGTACTCTGTAACCAATATTATTATGTCTAGACACGAGATATCTAAGACGAATAAGAACGTGTCCAGGGTGACCTTCTCTTGATACAACAGATGTGACCCTACTCTTGTAAAACGGAAAGGATAGTTAGGTCAAAATAAATATGACACCGTCTTAATCGTTAACCGTAGAAGACGTGAAACGGTAGAACTCAGTCTCAAACAACGTGGTATCGGAAGAGTACCGGACAAACTGAAGACGTAAGGAGTCTCACATTTAGTCCTCCAACTCGTTTCCACGGGATTATCACATTTTGTGTCGGTGGTAGAACAGGTGACCTTTACGTCAATGTCCGACTCACATACACATATATGTACCATGTTTCTTATTGTGTTATTGTTATTAAACTCTCCACGTTCATCTATCCCGAAAGAAAGAAGGAAGACGTGATACTAATGAGTCTCTTGTATTCTACTTTTGTATCCTCTGACCGTCGTCATACTTTGAGTGGTACGTATATCGGGGTGACAATTTGTGATACTCATCTGACTACTGTATTCATAGTTACGTCCGTTCAAAGTTGTTACCAAAGTATAGTGTCTTTATCACTAGTTATCGTAACCCCGGTGTCTTCCCATTACAGTTTTGGTTCTCTTAGACACGACTTCTTACTTCCGGAGGTGGGTCAGGTCAAAATGGTCACACGGTGTCTGTGTGACCCAGTACTACCGACACATGACGTCCCCGAACGTTTACCGGTGTATCGCTAGTTACCTGTACTCCTGTTCGTGGGTCTAGAGGTACGTGGGTTGCTTCACTTTACGTTTCTAGACCCAGTACATGAGTAACATCCTCTACTGAAAGAAGATTCTGTGTCTTAGACGTTAGTTGGATCCCCGTCACCAACACCGTTTTATCCGTAGTCGTTTCCTATTCATCTTTTCCTTCTTCGTGTAACCCGAGGGTTCACAGACGGATAAAGCATACCAGTAGTGTTAATCCTTCAAACGGTTGTCTCAACGTTCCATATCTTCGTTCTTCTAGTGTTTATGATGAAACAGGAAATCATCTAAGACACGATTGGGTTCGTCTTACTTGAACAAGTGTGACAACAAGTGGAGGTATCAATACCACTTACATTTTGTCCGTATCGACTCTTCGCCAAGTAGGCGTTTCTTCACCCCCTTTACCACTGAACCGTTTTTTTTTACATAAACCTGAACTTTAATATTGAAAATCTCAATATTAAGGTAGTTTTGTATATTGAGTGATAAAGAGTTTCAAAAGTACGTAACTTTATTTAATACTTTATTACAAAAAATGTGACCAAAAGTACGAAATTGGTCAAGAAAGATATCCCTTATTCTAAACACGTTCTCTTGGGAGTTACTGACACGAAAAACGGTTTCAGACTCTCAATTACTGAAACAACATACTATAACTAGTCCAGTGAAATTACAGAACTACAGAAAAGAAGTTTACTGTTAATCTTCAAGGTTATCTATATCACATATACTATATATACGAGTATATTATATATATGTATAGTTGATGACTTAAATATATAATTTATATATATATTATTAATATATATATATATTAAAATATAAGATATATTAAAATATTATTGTGAAAACCCCCAAGAAAGAACTTCTTTGTGTAAAGAACTAAACCTTTGGTCCAACGTGGGTAATAAAGACTAGAGAAGTTTTAGTACAAACGTAATTCGAAATGCTTTTTTGACAAAAAGGTTGAAAATCCGATCAACGTTAATATGATAATCCCGTGTACTCTATAAACACATTTAGTAACTTTGACTGTAAAACTCTTTTTAAATGATATACAAACTTTATTAGGTAATGGGTACGATAATTCTTTACATAGTTTAATTAGAAGTGTGGGATACCTAGGTTAGACTTCACGGTAAAGAATATAAAGATTTTGAGTATATTACGGGACAGGGTATAGACTAAGAGGATGATGACAAAAGGTCTCCAAACATGAGAAGGTTAAAAATAGATTCTGTTTTAAAAATTTACATAAAGTCCTAAATTTGGATATTTATAGAGGGTAACAAGATGAAATAAGAAAAATATTCGTACGACGACGACGATTCAGCGAAGTCAGCACAGGCTGAGACACGCTGGGGGGATCCGCCGTTGGGTGGTCCGAGGCGGCAGAGACCCTAAGAGGTCCGTTCTTGTGACCTCACCCGACGGTAAAGGAAGAGGTTACGTACTTTCACTTTTCACTTTTCACTTTCACTTCAGCGAGTCAGCACGGGTTGAAAATCGCTGGGGTACCTGACGTCGGATGGTCCAAGGAGGTAGGTACCCTAAAAGGTCCTATCTCATGACCTCACTCCACGGTAACGGAAGAGCCAATATTCGTATGTGTATATATTTAAAAGTTAGTAGAATATTATAAAAATATGAAAGATTAAAAGTAAAAACTAATGATTTTCGGAAAGTGTAAAAAATTTCTCATAGGTATGACATTAATAATTAAATCGTTGGTATTTAATTACATAGTTTTAGAGTATTATATTTAAGATAGTGTATAGAACTGATTTCAACAAATGTTTAAAAGTAGGATTACTTGTTGAAAACTTATTTGAGAAGAATATGTTGAAAACCAATAAAATTATTAAAGTAGTTTTACACAGGGTCTCTAATGACTGTATTTATACGTATAAAGTATTAATAATTGTTGATGATTTATTAGAAGGTTAAACCAATGAAGTTATATGAAATCTTTTTTGATCTTACTTATATAAACGTATTATTTTAGAGGTTTCAAATACCATCTAATGTCTGACACTTTTCATGAGAATTTTTAAGTATTAATTGGTTAAAGTGAGTGACCTACTTTTACAAT